>NW_024349797.1:6294800-6530752 GCF_902729225.1 Pteropus medius | reverse complement strand
TTTTTTTATAGAACTGGTTTCATTTTTTTCCAAATTGTGCACCTGTGCTCGTGGCTGCCACTGGGCTGAATCCCATTCTTTAATTTCTAATCTAGAGCTAAGTGGAGCACATGTGGAAACGGGATAGCCAGTGCCAGAGATTTCACAATATCATATGCCACTTGTTTTGTTTCAGAAAAATGTTATTGCTTCTAGGTCTTGCTGTCTACAAGTCTGGCCAGGAATTGAGCCATGTTTGATGAATGCTACAAGGTACATATAGGTTAACCTTCAGTGATACTTAACCATCAGTATGCGTACATATTAATTGGAGAAGTTGCAAAATGCTTATTCCCAGGTGACACTCCTCAGTGATCCTATTTTAGTAGGTCTGTGGTGAGAATCAGACTTGTGAAAATTTCCTCCAGCACTCCAGGTCTTCCTGGTGATCTCAAACTCTACATTCTGAAAAACTTTACCTTCTCTACAAAAGAACTGTACCAAATGTGATAATTATACATCCGGTTAGTTTGAAGGCTTTTAAATAAGCGGGGGTTATGCTGTAAAGCTTATCACACCAGTTACTTCATATCCCTCCCTCATTTCATGGTCTCATAATTTAACATATATTAGATACTGTAAACTTAGAAAATGGGACACTTCAAAGTGGTCAGTTTCTTTCTTTCTTCCTTTTTTTAAAATCTGGATGATAAGTAAAAGAGAATTTGTACCGCATTGCTGGTTATCTCCGTACTTTTTAAAGAATTGGCGTGATCCTGGAGTCATTACAAAGCCCTACCCTCACACTCAGGTAGAGAGAATCATAGCAGTCAGAGGAATAAAAGAGATAAAAGCTTTCACAGCAAATTTTATGAAGAGCTACTTATACTTCTAACTTCAAACGCTGTGATCTGCGAGAAGGGTAGTTGTCCTTGTGGCTGGAGCCTAATCTTCAAACAACCAAGGTGTCCCAATACCCCTTCTTCCTTCTAGGATTCCCTAACTCTACAATGATCAATTCCTTTACAGAAAGAACAAAAAGCTGAATTTTCCTTAGGAGGAAAATTGGAAACTCTTCCAAATGTTTCAATTACGGAACACTTGGCATTCCAAAGAAAACTGGCATTTCTTCCTTCTGACTTTCTTCTTTCTGAATTATGAAGGACAACAGATTCAACCTCTTTCATTTACTGCACTATAAATTTGGAACACTGCATTGTGGAGATCGCATTATTAGGTGCCAGAGGAAAACCAAAAGATAACAAGAAATATATGACTCTAAATTAAGATGAAGGTGAATGGCTAAAGGAGAATTACTCGGGCATCTAGGAAACACATCTTCGAATAGTCCTCTCAACTTCAGTCCACACATTTTTTTCAATACACTGTAGTTCGAAAACTCTGTCACCAGGATCACATGTCTTTGCATCTCAGTAAAATGTGCCAATCACAAACGATTGAGAAGCCACTGGACAAGACAGACTGACATTCAAAACTATGACAGAAAGACCTCATGACCTTTACATTTGTATCCTTAAGGCCAAGGTTCATAGTACAGAACTTTCGATCTTATAAAAAGCTTGCTTCTGAGAACAGAAAAGCAAATCTTTCAACGTACTTGAGAATATCAAAACTATTAATTCAAATTGTTAATTTATGTGTGTCGTTGGAAAGCGGGATGGGAGAGGCGAAATAGCCTTCTATATTTTTCTCCTTTCAGATTGGGAGTCTTCTCAAGGTTAGTATTCTAACACATTTATGAAATATATTCAATAACAGAAGGTTCTAATGAACCGAGACTAGAATAATAGCACCTTACTTTCTATAACAGAGGTAGAGAAGTGATGCTAAGGGAGAAATTGACTTCTCCTAGAGTTAAGGTTGAGGGCTACCAGGAAGTCTTCACAGAAGAGAAGACATTTGAATCTCACGGATCAGTGGTAGTGCTGGTCAAAGGTGAAATGGGGAAAATTATTTTAAAAAAAGACTGAGATCCTGAGCAAAAGTCTGGCAATATAAAAATGTAATGTAACTTCAAGATACTGTGGTCCAAAATGGTTGGGTTTAAAGACACATCTTTAGAAACAGCAGGTGCTCTCTGCAAAAATACGGAGTAGATGATAGAGATTATTAATTATACCAAAAGGTCCCATTCTTCAGAAAATAGTTAATCTTGTAATTATTGAGAACCATTGGTGGTTTGTTTACATGTGAATTACATGATCAGGTCTAATTTATCGATGACAACATTGCCTGCATGCAAAAGACAAATTGAAATGTGGAGAAAAGAAGCAAGAGGATCATTAAGGAGACACTGTCAGGTAAAAGTCGATGAAGTCTGTTCCTAGATCACTGAAGAGAAACTAAGTGAAAGAATAAAATAGATGTTTCAGATGCAAAGTCAACATAAAGTAGTAACATATTAGAAGTCTAATAATAGAACCTAAGGCTGCGTAGTTTTATTTTTTTCTTTCTTTTTATCTTTAGTATAGTTGGTTCATTTCGAGCTTATGAACAATTAAAACTTTCAGATCTTGTTTTATAAAGTTCTGTCAAGCCAGACCACCTATACCTGGTGCTTATGAACAATTAAAACTTTCAGATCTTGTTTTATAAAGTTCTGTCAAGCCAGACCACCTATACCTGGTGCTTGCAAAATTGATTTATTTTAGTCCAATACAGGATTTTAGATATATTTCTTTTAAATTGTATTTTGAAGGTTTTTATCTCTTTATCCAGGTTGTCGATATCAGTTTTTAATTTTGATCTATTATCGGTTGTTACTTGTAAATTCTACAAGTGAAGAATTTTAATTTTTATTAAATTTTATTTGACATTGGTTAAACATAGAACAGTTACATTCACACAGAGATAATCTTTTTAAAAGGCTTCATTCTGAGTCAACATAGAGCCAGCAATCAACATTCCCTCTGTGTTAGAAATTTTATCTTAACAAATGCCAACTGTAGAATCATGAGAAAGAACTATGGAACATCAAAAAGGCCAAGACTCTTCTGAAAAATAGTTCTATATATAAACAATCCTCAGACAAAAAGCCGTATGAATTTTCAAATTAATGGCAGAGCCAGAAATTCTCTTGTTATACTGCTACTCTTAGGTCTAAGTATTGACCATCCAGTACCTCAGTTCCTTCATCTGAAAGATTATTTTTTTTTAAAAAAAGAACTTTCCTTTAGCTTTAGCTTACAGGTTGTAAATAAAGACTCAAGCCCTCTGTTCAGCTATGTATTTGGCCCTGGTCTTGGGAAAGGGAGTGACAGCTAACTTTGAATACCACAGTGAAGTTGGTGACTTCTGAGCTGCCCAAAACTTATGGGGGAGGGGTTGTAAGGCTGTTCAGTCATCTTTTGGGGATGATAACATGTCTTTGCAGAATAACATTTTCTCAAAAATAACAGCAACAGAATCCTATAGATTCCCGAAGAGATCAAGTATTGTTTACATGTAAATAATCATGAATAAAAGAATATCAGGAGAATGGGAAGCTAATTAATAGTAAACAAAAAGTATTTCTTTATATAACCATTTCTAGAATACTAAGTTAAAAGACTCACAATATGTTTCAGACATCATGGACTCTTCTCAAAGAAGACAGTTATGTGGTACCTGGGGTATCTTCCCATTACAATAAGCAGAGAATTCTCCCATCCAACCAACAGACCCAAATATTGCTAATGAGCTTTCTATATTAAGGACATATAGGCAATAGGGATTTTTTTTTTTTTTTAAAGCAACCAGAATAAGTGAAGAAAGAGAAAGAAATTCAGGAAGATGTTTGACCTTCATGATTCATTAGCTTCTCCCTTGTTTGCCACAGCTGCAGGCCAACCTTTCACCTTGGGTCTAGGCTGGTCACATGGGAAGCCCGGAAGCAATAATCCATTGTGCAACTCAAGTTTGTACAAATAAATCTGATAATTTTTCAGGCAAGTGAATCTCTCCTCAAGGAGTGGGAAGTCAAACATGACACAGGGAAAGCATCACCTCTACAACCCATCACATCTGAGGTGTCTCAACGTAGACTCCAAGACAGTGACATTCTCTCCAGCAAGATACGCCCTGACTTCAACATATAAGGAAGCTCCGCAAATGCAGTCTTATATGTCAACCCAGATATAGGAATCTGGATTTTTTTTTTTACTCTTTTGTGTTATTTATAGTATTGAGGTCAATTTCACAAAAACCCAGATTAGGGCTTATTTTTTTAGCTATTAGGTGAAAATTTTTGAAAATAAATTCTTGGTACATACTGATGGATCTTTTAAATCCAGTTAAATGATGGAAGTTCTATAATAAAATGGTCGACATCCTGAGTGGGAAATACTCAATGCTTAAGTAAGTACTCTTGTTTCTGACAAGAGGATAGCGATGTAGAAATGAAGAACCCAGAGAAAACCTAAATTCATCAGAGCCTTAATTTCTAATACCAAGATTCTTAAAACTATTTCTACAAGGATATTGTACAAAAGACAATTTTTCTGATGTGGCATTGAAGTCCTTTGGATCAAGAACTAACTGTCTTTCTAAGGAAAGACACTCAATTCTTTCACTATAAGTATAGCAAATGCTTTCTGGTTGTTTCTTCAAGAAGTAATGATAGATCCACACTGATCAATGTGCAAGTCAATGAGTAGAAGCCCTTGTGAAGAGGTCCACACATCTGCAAATGACTTAGGGGGTTAGTCTGTGGCTCTTATAATTTGGCCATCATAATGGCAACCTCCTACCCAGGAATTTCTTAGGCAATACCCATTAAAATATTCAGTTAAATAATAATGGTTAAGATTTATGAAATTGCATTATGTGCCAGTCAATGTGCTGGTGGTTTCTATTTTATCTTTATGTGGTTTCTATAAAGAACTCCTGTTACTCATATTTTATAAATGGGGAAATTAATGCTTAACCAGGTTAAAAAATTTGGCCAAGATTAACAAGGAAAGTACTCAAACAAACAAACAAACAAAAAACTAAAACAAACAAACAAACAAACAAAAAACACACCTCACTCCAGAGGCAGAATTCTAAATCATGACTCCATATTGTCATTTTGTCAGATATTGTGAAACAGACAAAGAAGCCCTAGTATTAAAGAGGAAAAGGCAGTGCCCTTATCTGTGGTGGGATCGAACCCATTCATTATCCAGGACCTGAACCATCCTTAAATCAAAATCTCAAAAACTGGCATCTGGCATCCTCGATATACCAAAAGAGCTCATCTCCATTTACCTATCTTTGAAGGAAAAAATGTCAAATGCTGTGATTTCATGTCACCCTTTAACTAGGTTGCATCTGGTATTAAAGACACCTGCCAGAGGGAGAACAACTGGTGGAGGCTCCACAATGCACAGACTAATTTAATTTAATATGAAGAACATCTTCCCAGAGATCACTAAAACCCACTTTTCTCATAAGATTTTGCTTAATAGTCAAACCATCTATAAAAAGTAAAATTAATTGAAAAAAGATAATGGTCTACATTTAGAGTGTTCTCTTTAAGAACACGTCTGCCTACTCTCTTCTCCCCATCCTTGTCAATTCCCACTGTATCTCTTTTAATAATGGATTTTATAAATCTGTTGCAAATTCAGAACTAAGAAGATTCCCGGTATTGAATTTATAGTAAGGAAACCCATCTTGTGATTCTAATCCTCAGTCTTGCTTACTTCTCATTTCTCATGTTTTGCACCACTTAGAGATAAGGGAGGGCACATTTCTAACTCCTTTGCCCGAGTTGATGTTATATGCATATTTTTTAAAAAAGAAAAGTCTGAAATCCCTGAATAAGTTTTAGAAGTATCATTCCCCAAAACACTTGATAATTTTACATTTTCTCTCAGGCTCTTGAAGGAACTGAATCAAATATTAAAAAAAAAAAAATGGACTCATTATTTGAAATCAGACTTTAATCAAGGTTAAACGTAGAGGTGCAAAAGGGTGAAGAGGAAGATATACCCCATTACCAGATGTTAAGCAATGTCCCCCTAATCGGAGTCAAGCACTCCCAATGTTCTTTTAGAGGACATTTATCATAATACTTATCAAACTGTTAAAAATTTGCATAGGCATCCACCCCACCAACACCTATACAGACACACACACACACACAGAATACGGAGCCTCGTCTTTTCTTTCTAACTCTAACATCCAGCAACAGTGACTAGCCCCTGCAGAAGGCCTCAGTAATCCTTTGAATGGATGAATGGCTGCATTGAGACTGCAAGTTTTGTTGCTGTTGTGTTGTTACTGTTTGTTTTTTCAACAAGCATTGATATACATGTGTTTCAAGAACAACAGTTTTTTTTTTCCTCTCCCCTGCTAAGGAGGCTGAGATAGAATGAGTAGAGTAAAACTTAAAATGTAAATTACCTGTGTTCAACTCATGAAAGGGCCATCCTTCTGAACACAAGTTAAAAAAAATTCCAGTGAACTATTTTGATGTTTCCATTTGAAACATTCGAGTGATTGGTTGAAGTTTCTGCTTTTCATCTAGTATTCTGGAGACTCAGACAGACTTTCAGTTTCCTGACACTGTTTATAGCTCTTCCAGTTGCTTTGGTAAAAAATGTTTAGACCTCCCCTCCAGTCAGCTGAAACATGTCTCTTAAAAAGCAGGTCAGTGGAATTGCCAGTGTCTGCCTCTATATGACATGACTCCTAATTCTAGTTTTTTCTGTCAAATCTTTTATGGAAGGGGGGAAATGATCAAATGATAGCAGAAAACTCCAAACTTCAAAACTCAAAATAAACTAAAATGCTCAGTGTCACCTTAAAACATTTTTGGAGAAATCCCAAAGAACAAACAACAACAGAGGCAGGCAAAAGAATAAAACACCCAGGGGAGAATTCTTACTATCAGCTGACACGTTTAAAAAACAACACTAATATAAAAAAAGGACTTTTTATAGCACTTCTCAGGGTAAGGAAGTTATTCCAGTTTCCTATCCATGCTTTTGTCTTTTATCTCTTGCTTTCAGCCACTACAAAATCCAGCAAACCCCCCATCCTCACCGTCAACAGCTATCTTAGCCTTCACGCCTACACACTCATCACTCAGATTCCTTTGAAAATTTATTAACAATGACATTTGGAAAATGCAAACCCATTTCTATTCAATTAAATAAACACACTATGTTAACCTTCAGTAAAAGAAGTGAACGTTCATTTTTATAGGTGGCTGTAAACAGACTTTGAGCTTCACAAAGCCAAGATCAATAGCGTGTTGGCAAACAATAATAATCTCATGCACACTCTATCGACAGCTGCTCAAAAAATATAGTTTGATTCTGATGGGCCTGATGATTGGGCACTTGGCCAGCTTTTTGCCTTTCTCTCAGCAAATGTCAAAATGTCAAGAAAATGCCTCTACGTGAGTGAATTCCGCTGCAGAGTCTCCCGAGCCAAATTTTTTGACATCCGGCAATGCAGACCAGTGGAGGGGAAGCCAAATCTTGAGAGAAAGAGCTGCTGGAGATGGTGATGGTGGTGCCATATGGCTGTGCGGATGTCACAGGGAGGTTGTCATCAGTACTGTCAACTATATCTGATGTAATCACCGTGGTCCTATTAGTGATGGAATGTGAGCAGCGATAAATATATTACAGATATAGTCTCTTTCTGGTCATTCCTGCCTTTCCTGCCAGGTAGAAATTTGTTCCAAAAGCAGAAAGCTTTGGTATTCAATACAAACTGTCTCTTGTCTAATCTTCCTATGTAAGTTTATTCTTTTCTCTCTCTCTCGCCTGACGCCTCATCCTTTTACTTCTGCTTCATCTTCTCTTTCCTCCTCTACAGAGCACATGAATTACTACAAAGACACAAGTAGCCTAGGAATGATGAAATAGCTCCAGACTTACAACTGAGGCTTGGGGTCTAGTGTCAGCTTTATCTCTAACTTGCTGTGTGACCCTAGACAAATCACTTTTCTATCTTAGAGCCTCAATATTCTGATCTGTGAAATGAACTGAGTTGTGATCCCTACAGCCTCAATATCTTCTTTCTGGATTAAAATTAAACTGGAGTATTAATACAGGAGACCTGGATTAGTGTCAAAACTCGTCTGTTTACTAGCTGGGTAGCTTTCTATTTACTTTTCTAATCTGTAGTTTTCTCATTTGTAAAAATGGATATAATAATTGCTATTTCATTATTGAGACAATAAAAGGAGGCAATGTAAAAGTACCCAAGCTCTAGAAAGAACGGTTGATTACAAATCTAGAATGAAAAAACAAACATGGGAGAAATTATCAACATAGATACATCCCGAGCAGCCTTTGCAAGATTCTAACAGAGGAACTGCAGGTTTTCCAGTAATCCAATCTGGCTCTCATAATAGTTTAAAATGTACATAAATAAGTTTTATGTCACTTGTATAAAATATTACAGATTTAATGAATATTTATGACATATCAGGCATTGAACTAGCACTTGCATAACTTCTCTGAATACTCTCAATGAACCTAAGAAGTAGATACTATTATTGATTTCATTTTACATAAATTCATCATAGAGGGGTTAAAAACATCCCAAAGGGCCAGCAAAGTGGACTTGAACCCAAGTCAGCATGACTTAAATGTCTGTGAGCTTAATCCTAAATTAAACCGGCTCCATTATTTACAAAGTCTCACGTAAGACTTATGATGTTTTAAAAACCATCCCGCATTTTCTCATGAATCTATGCCCTTATAAATAAACAACAGCTAGTCACTTGCTGGCAATCAGTCATTCAGCTCTTGAAGCTTATTCATATGATTATGCTCATCAAGGAAAAAATGGGAAAAGAAAAATAATCTAAAGCTAGGGACTCCGCTTCTGTCAATTGCCTATATTTATCTCTTTTCAAAAGCAAGCTATCACCTCAGTAATCCCAAAAATATTTCAGAGGACTTTTGTTTTGATATAACCATTTGTAGAGAAAGATGCCTCTGGAATAATGTAAACCCCGAATTCAATGGTGTTACCTCAGATAAAAGACTCATAATGTGGTAAAATCTTAGCAATTAAGGTCTTGGCTCAGGAATTAGAGAAACCTGGGTTTGACCCCCAATTTTCCTTTTAATAGTTTTGAACCTTATGCAAGTTATATAAATATCTCTGAGGGATAAAATAATAGAATGTAATTTAGACAGTTAATATGAGTTTTAAATGATTTAATATATGCAAAATACTAAGCTTGCTTAGCACAGTGCCTGACACATAGTAGATGCTTAATAATGTTATCTATTATTATTATCGTGTTTATATATTCTTCTACTTCTTTTATTCTTTCTTTAATCCTCACACCTATTACTATACAGATTAAGAAGAGAGTCTTAAAGCTGTACCACCTACAGACAGACTTGCAGCCACAACTTTGAGGAGTTAGTTTGTTTTAATGAGCATTTGTTTTAATTTAAATATAAATTAATATGCATTAATTACTTATCTTCCATAACCCTATATGACAGTCTCTGTGTTTGTGTTTTAAATAAATATATGTTTTAAAAATGACTCCATTGTCTGAAAAAAAAATAGGCATTTATTTTAACACCTGGATAATTCCAACTGAGTTTCTCATACATTCACTTTTATTCTAACGAATTCATCTTCTGTGCATGGAGATCTTATAGCAGCTTCGAGAGGAGTCCAATTGTGACTCAGTATTAGTGAGATCAATAATTAAAACAAATTGCTACCTACAGCCTTCCTATCAGAAGCCAAGCCACGAAGAGGTTGTTTGGATAAAGCTTTAGCTACATTCCACTTCGAATTTAACTATGCTCAAAGAAAATGCTTCAAAGTCAGCAGAAAGGCAATTTGTTTGTGTCTCCTCTGAGCACGTGTTGTATCTATCTCTAGTATTGGTCTATCCATATCATGTTTACCACACACTAGTCATTTCCCATGAATGCAATCATTGTGAGATGGAGTCTACCAGAAAAGCAGTTATGCTCGACTGGCATGATTGTAAGGCAATGAGAACAACAGATGCTTCTACCCTGCTATTCACTAGATAAGCACTCAAAAAGGAAAAGTGGACAGAGTTTTCTAAAGCAAACCACATTAAAGATCTGAAGTACATTTAAGATTTACAAATGGTAACTTAACCATTCTAGAACTGGCTCTAGACATCGCAAGTTTTCTAGTCATTTGAAATTTTTCTTTTTGGTGATGCAATCTCATTTGGTGATGCAATCTCATTAATCTCATAATTGTTCATTAGTCCTAAGTATCATGATGTTAGCAAAGCGACGTGCACAGGTACTCCCAACAGACTGAGATAAGAATGGAGATTGGAAAGGAAAATGAAAAAGAGGTAAAGAGGCATATAATCAGAGAAGGACCAGATGTCAAAAAGGGAAAATGAAGGACTATTTCTATTTCTATGGCAAATTCCTTGCACACCGCTTCCCCAACAAGCCCCATGTTCAGCCCAGGATAGTTGCCATGTTTACTATACATAGCAGAGCATTAAACTGGATTCTTGATTATAACCTTGGCCGTAATCAAGAATTTGCAACATAAATCTTTAGGAAAACCGACACATCTTAAGTGTTCATTCAGAGTTAGAATTAACTAACAAAAGGAACTCATGTGAAAACCCTTCTCCATGCCATTCTGCTTGAAAAAGAAAAGCTAAAATAATTTTTAAGATTAAGAATGTGTAACTGAAGTATTGTGACTTTGTCTTAGTTCATTTTGGCTGCTATGACAAAAATACCATAGACTGGGTGGCTTAAGCAACGAACATTTATTTCTCTGTTCTGGAGGCTGAGAAGTCCAAGACCAAGGCATTAGCATTTTTGGTGCCTTGTGAGACCTGCTTTCCTGATTTGGAGACAGATATCTTCTAGCTGTGTCCTCACATGGCAGGAGGACAGGAAAAGGAAAGGCAGGAAAGAGCTCTCTGAGCCTCTTGTATAAGGACACTAATCGCATTCACAAGGACTCCACCTGCATGACCTAATCACCTCTCAAAGGCCCCACCTCCTAATACCATCACTTTATCACCTTGGGGGTTAGGTTTCAGGATGGGAGTTGGGGGGGCGGAGCATGAACATTCAGTTCATAACAAAATTTAAATTCATTATAAAGTCATTCCTCTGACTTTCTCAGGTCTGGAGAGTTTTTTTCAAGTTTGATCTTTAGAACCAAAATCCACTTTGAGACTTCTTTAATCCATTCCTACCATAGACCAGCTCCTTATTTGGTACTACAGCACTAATGTAAGTGGGAAATTTCCTTCTGTCCCCTTTAATTATGTTTAGCTTTCTAATTGCTAAAGGAAGATTCTTGAAGCAGGCAAATGAAACTAAAAGCAAGTTGAGATAATGAGCACCAAAATGCCACTCACTAATCAATCAACCCAAGAACAGTAGATGGAGTGGCTTTGTTAAAACACCATGAAACCTGTGACCTTATTGTATATGTAACTTTGAAATAATAGCATCAAGACCAATAGAGAGAGGGGAGGGGATAGGAGGGGAAGGGGAAAAGGGGAGGAAAGAGAGAGACAGACAGAGAGACAGAGAGACAGAGAGACAAAGAGACAGAGAGACAGAGAGGTGAGGTCTACATGATAAAGTCTGATGACAAGGCAGTAGAGCCCAGGAAACTTATTATTAGTGCAAGTCTGTTCTAGGAAGTTTAGTGAATATAATGACTATCTTTTCATTCATGCAAGCCATCTACATGTACACAGAGAATAAACTATATTTATGGCAGCAGACCAAGAAAAATCATTTTCTTTTTAATGCTTTGAAAGACTGAGAGAAATTAAAAGTGACGAGGGGGGTGGGCAGTTAAGCTTAAATGCCACACTGTACCTGCCTTAACCTCAGAACATTAAAGCGCTCTAAGCACAAACAGCCTCAATGAGTTTTGTTAGGCAACTTTAAAATCTAATAGTAAAAGCGAGGAGATGTCTCCCAATACGGAGCCATGTCTGCATTTTATAGCCAACAGAAATAGAACTAGAACTTAGAGGCTTCTGTTTCTCTCAGCTCCTATACCTAAGGAATTACTGGTGTCCCATTTTCCCAGAATCAATTTAGGTCCTGCACACACTGCCAGGGCATTTTGCCATCTGGCATCTATGTAATGATAATTATAAGCATGATTATAAAAATAAAAGAAATATAAAACATTTGAGCCTAAAGAAAACAAAGATAGTTTAGTCAAACACCCACATTTTAGAGATGTGAAAACGAAGATCCATAGGAATTTGCTATGAATTACATCAGTAGCAGAACTCCAAATTTCTAAACCAGAGCTTTTCCCACTTCAGTATATTAAAATAATTTAATGCACTAAGACCTACATCTGTTTTTACTGGGCAGTGAGCTGGCCTGAGATGAATTAAAATATACCATTTTAGCACCCACACTGAAGGTACTATTACCCAGTTCACATAACATTTTTTAAAAAAAATATCATGTATATTTCCTTTCCAGAACTGGATATAATTTATTATTTCCTTAAAGACTTGAAAAAATACCATTGCATACTAAATTTAAGGAAAAGCCTAAAGCCTAAAAGATACTGGGGTCTAAATGTGTGCCAACTGCAATGATTGCTGAGTTCTTATTTTCTTTGGCATAGATGATATGATCCCAGCACAAAGTAGGTGCTTAGTTAATATTTGTTCAATAAATGAGTATCTCCTTTCTCTCCTGCAGTGGTTCACTAGTTTCTTTTTGCTGCTGTTAGTTCCACTATCAATCCTTAATTTAAATCTATGTCCTTCTATTTTGCCTGGAACAAGACAATTAGATGCCCATTCTCTTATTACTGATTATAAAGTGAAAGTAAATAGGTTCTAGGTGAACAGCTTGGGCTTTTCTATGTCGAGAAAACCGCATGACAATTTGTGTCTACAATTTCTATCAACTTTTGCCACTGTGTCTTTTTGTGCTTGACTTTTGGTCTTATAAAATTACATTTAGGGGGAGTACTGTAGAGATCACCCAGTCAAAGCCCAAATTCAGGGCAGGAATCTCCTTTCCAACCTCCGTGACATGCGGTCAGTGTGTCCCTGAGAGGCACTTCCTGTAGCAGTGAAGAGAAGGGATTCAAGAGCCAGGGGGACTGGGCTTTAATTCCAGCTCTGCCATTTCTAAATGATATGTTCTTGGACATTTACTGAATCTCTGCCCATCACTTCCTCATCTTTAAAATGGGAATGATAATAATTGTACCTATTTCACATGGATGTTATGAGGATTAAATAAGAATGCAGATTCCTTAGAAGAGTAATGGAACAGAGGAAGAGCTATTTTTTTTTATTTATTACTGCTGCTGCTGCTACTACTGCTACTACTATTAGTACTTCTTCCGATAATAGAGAGCTCACTACCTCCTACAGTTTATTCTGATGATTAGGACCCCTCCCCTCCATGGAAAATCATTCCGGTTATGCAGCCCAAATAGATTTTCCCATAACTTCTATCCATTGGTCCCAGTTCTGCCTTCTAGAGTTAGGCTGATTGATGAGAATCTCTTTTCTACATAACAGTCATTCAAATAGTTGATGACAGTTGTCATATCCCTCGAGATTTTTTTATACAGGCAGAACATTACAAGTTTCTCCAATTCTTCATCTTATGGCTGCCACCATTCTCATCATCACTCTTCCCTGTGAATAATGACAGCTCCCAGTTACGAGCTCGCCGCTGTGCTGAACCCTTTAATTGCATTATGTAACGTAATCCTTGGCGCAAATCAGGAAGAGGACTTCCGTATTCATTTATAAATGAGGTAGCTGACTTGTTCAAGGGCTAATAGTAGTAGAGCTTGGATCTGATAACCAGTACTCTATGCCACACCGGACATGTCTAGTTCATCGATGTTTTCTGGAAATGTGAGAGCAGAAGGCACACAGAACTTGCACATATACAACTTAAAATTAAAAAGTAAATTTCTAGGATTTTGCTTTCTTTACCACATAAGCATCTATTTAAATGAGATCTCTTCTACCCAGAATTAGGATAATGGCTTCTTCTTTTTTTTTTTTAAATATAAGGGCACGGTTTCATATAGTCCTATTACATACTTATCTATTTCATTTTAGGATTGTTATTCCTTCTTGTTGAGATTCTTTTGAATCTTAAATCTGTTATTTATCATTTTAGCTATTGTACCAGCTCTTTACCTTGACAAAAGATCTTCAAGAGAATTGTAAATTGGGAAGTACAAAGAACCAAGACAGGCAACTAACGACCTTATTCCAAAATATCAATAAGGATTTCTACATGTCTGGCCCTGTGCTGGTACTTCATATACATTTTTTAAATCTCACAAATTAGCCCTGTCTATTCTTGTATCTACTTTACAAATAACAATATAGCCCTGAAAGGTAAATAATTTACCCACAAAGTAGATTTAAATTTTAATCTAGGTCCATTTAACTTCAAAGCCAAGCACTTTCCACAATGCCACTCTATCCCATGTTATAGAAAGGTAGAGAAATCAGGTCCCTGCTGTGCCCACACTGCTGGTGACAACCTTCTGGATTTCTTTATGCTTCTGGCTTCTTTTGTCCACAGTTAATACCTATGAATTTAGAGTCCCGTGTGCCTAGAAGGCAGTCTGAGTAGGTCAGAGAAGAGTCTTTAGTAACTGATCTCACTGTCTCAGATCCTGCATCTTGCCTGTCTGTGTGCCTCAGTTTGTTGTCATATATTGTTTACTCTTTCATTTTAGACTCCGCATGTACAATGTCTTGAGCATGCTTGGCCATTTGGCTTCTCCTGCCACCACAACACATTTGTGATAGCTAATGACCTATACCGTCTTAAGAGCAAAGGCTTCTGATTTTTGCTTTCAGAAGAGCCGGTGTGTGTTCCTTCATTTTCATTGGCTTCTGCACTCAAGGGCAAGTGTTTGTGCAGATGCTTCTCTACCACCTAAATCATTTGGTGAGGTCAAACCTTAGTTGATGTGACTTTTTACCAAATGTCCCTATCAGCTCTAGCTCTATTCCCTTGTCTAAGAAGACACTTCCTTCAATGAGTGTGGATGGTTATTTATTAGTCCAAATTTTAACCCCTTAAAATTACTTAACCCTTCACTAAAAATGAAACCACTTCTGACAGTTAATAGCTGCCTCACACAACAAGTCAATTTGTCAGGTCAAACACAGTTTCTGCTGTTGAATATCTAACCTGAAATTATAAAGAATACTTAAAGAATGCAAAAGGTAAATTATAGCTCTATAATAAGGTGAAAACATTAAGGTCAGCGCCTCTCCACTGCAAGACAGAACCAGACTGTCTAATGACTCTGAACAGTCAGGATTTTGGCTGTGCATCCCAATGTATTATTGCATTTCCTTCATGCGTTATGCATATGTCAAAGGTGTACAAATGCAAAGCAAACGAAGGTTTTTAGGGCATTGTTTTAGTCTTGGTTTAGCTCATGAGCTACCTTTTCCTTCTTTTTTAGTAAAATCACGATAAACATGTTTTGTTTCCCTTCCTGCTTCCCTTTCTTCCTTCCTCCTTCCATCCCTTTCTCCCTCTCTCCCTCCCTCACTTTATCTCTCCCTTTTGTATTTGCTCTCTATATGTCTAATGAATGCCTTGAACCTACTTCTGTAATGAAGTCTCCACTCATACAGAAGCTAGAAATAAGTAAATAACAGGGCTTCTAATCATAAGCCCTGCCGGACATCTCAGAGAACCGGAAGTGTGCATTTTCAAGTGTGGGATTCAATTTTTCAATCCCTACTGCATAAACATAGGAAGGTGCTGACAGCAAAATGAAACACTGCACTTCTCTGTTTTGAGCTATCTTTTTCGCCTTCAATACACATATTACAGCCTTCATTAGCGAAAACTAAAAGCACAGGGGCAATTAATGAAGGCAGTATTGTCTTAGGAGTCAAATACCAGGACATCACTATCATAAGGGGCTCCCTCACCAGACTGGCTTCACTGGAAAATAAATTAAGTTGTCTAAGGCACTTCTAGAAGCTGTGGTTAACAGCAGTACTTCAGGAGGCAGGTACAGCAAGAACAGTAGAAAGAGGAGCAATAATAGAAGCAACGATGGTGCTCGGAGTCAGATGTCAAATACTCTAAGCATTTTTTGTTTGTTTGTTTCCTATTCAACTAGAGGTCTTCTACTTTTTTATACGCATCGTGTCATAAATGCACAGGGAAGGGTTTTCCCGCAGCGCAGGCCCCTCTCCATTGGCTCTCGCCGCGAGCTGCTCTGGGCGGGGCAGGCTGGCGCCTCGGTTGAGCCCGGCACCTTTCTCTCTTCTTTTTTTCATCATTTTCCTTCATATACTTCAGGAAGTTGTCTCGGCTCTCAGAGTGCTTAATGTGCTCACTATGTACATTAATTCTCTTGGCAAGAACCTTGTCCTTAACCTGTTCGTTTACAACAATGCCAATCGCATGCGGGTAACACTGTAGACAGTTCCAGCTTTGCCACGCGAACATTAGTGGGGCTTTCCTTTTAAACAGTGCCCATCTCCTGGATGTCTCCGACATCACTTTTCTTTTAGATTGGCATGCATGCTGCCAAAGGAACAACTCCACGTTTTCTGAAAGGCCTAGAGAACACAGAGCAGGTGCCTCTCCCCTCCCCTTTGTGTTAGTCCCTTTGGTGAATTACTGGAAGGTGGGGGTCCCAGATGAAAAGAAGGCTCTAAGCATTTTGAGAGAATTTTTCATCTCTGCCACAATCAGGTTATTAAAACAAGAGGTCAGTGGAGAAAAGAGAGACTATCTTAAGAATACAATGAAGCAAATAAATAAATACATGGCAGATTTCATTAATAAAAACATAAGATCTAGATTTATAATAATGACAATAATAACATTATTATAATAATTAAGATATCTACTGATAATTGAGTGCTTATGATGTGCTAAGACTGGGCTAAGGGTTTTCCTTGACTATCCTATCTGTTCTTTTCCTTATGAAGTAGGTAATCATCTCCATTATATGCATAAGGAAACCAAGATACAGAGATGCTAAAAATCTCACCCCAGGGGATATATCGAGTAAATGGAACAGCTAAAAATAGATCTGAGGTCTTTCTCACTCCTAGGCCATGTTTGCAAGTTCCACTCTCTACTGCTTCCCAGGGCATACTGAGTTGGAAATATTGAAAAAATAAGCTTAGGTACCCAAAGTTGTCTTCAATATTTTTTTTCTAATTTGTTGTTTTCTTCTTAAAAAATGATTAAGCAGATACTGAGAGATCACTCCAACTGAGTACTGTCTCACAACTTCCTACCAAGAACGTTCATCTAGTTATCCTTTAAGTTTATGCCTGAAATCATACTGAAAATAAAAACTACTACTTTAATCAATAAAATCTACATTAAAGAGAGGTAGACAGTGTATGGACATATATTGAATAAATATGAGGAAAGAGAAGACAAAATAGCTATAAATGTGCCAAACTCTAAAGACTCTCCACCACGACAATCACATTGTATTTATATAGGAAGCCAAGATTTATTCTCAGGAACAATGCCATCTGCCATATTGAATTAATGTTTTTAATTTCAATTATATTGTTTGAACATCATCTGTAAATCTGCAATGATTTTCTGGTAATAGAAGAACTATGAGCTTACAACATTGATAGCTGGTTTTCTGTTTGTATATATTTAGGAAACATTATAATAAATATTTTGAGTCAATTATGAGGATGCATGAGAATATTGATTTGCCCTTAAAAAGGGACCTTGGTTTACTTATGTTTGAGACAAACTGCCACAATAGATAGGATAGTGAAGAGCTGATCAAACATATTACATAAACTTTGTTGGCTAAGAACTCTTGTAGCATACATCTTTCTCACATGTTGTGTACATCAGAATTGCCTTTGAAACTATTTTTTTAAATACAGATACTTGAAAATTACTTCAGATTTAATCTTGGGATGTGGGGCCCAGTTATACTTTTTTCCTAAGTTTCACAGTGATTCCAATTTGCTCCCCAGTTTACCTAATTAATCATAATAAGCTAATGCACTAAGAAATGAAGACATTTCTTAGAAGCATGTTCTCCAACTTTAACATGTATATAATCACTAGCTCTATTAAATGCAGATTCTTATTCAGTATGTCTAGGATGAGACCTCTGGTTCTGCATTTCTAACAAGCTTCTGGTGATCCAGGACCAGGTTTTGAGAAGCAAGATTTTAGGAGATAAGGTAGTGGCCTCTTCAAAGCAGTAGAGATCAGAGAAGCCCAAAGTGTACTCTGAGTGTAATGATGGTAACATGAACATATACATGTGATAACATGTCATAGAATGACACACAGGGGTGTGCATAAGAAAATAATTTCAAAGTTTTCATTGCTGTAGATTTGCATAGTTTCTTTAGTGGAAGAGAAAGAAAAGTTGGACTTTTATATAAAGATTCAGAATTTGTTATTAAATATACCACACAGTTGGGGTTACAAGACATAAAATCTAAAAGAAAACATAAAAAAGAAATGTAAAGAAATCAAAAAAGAGGGAATCTCCTTTGACCTGAGTCAAAATTTAAGAAATTGTAAGTGAAAAAAGAGGCTTCCTGAAGGAAATGTTTGAGGTGAACAACATCAGAGCCCAGATGGCATAAAGATGCTATCATGATTAAGTCATTGAGCTATAGGCAGCTGATCTGCTCTACCCTCTACTACACTGCCTAACATATGGTCCTAGTCTGCATTTCTTACTTAAACATCAATCCTCTAACCTCCAAGGACAGCATGGCCGAGAAAAGAAACAAGCAGGACCAATGCCCTCCACCCACACAGCATGGTGAGCATAAAATCTGGATTTTCTAGCACATGCTATTTTAAATATGTTATCTTTTTCCCTAAATAAACTTTTGGCGTGTTGCACATATGTCAATATAGGATGCGCACTCCACCCTCATGGAAAGGGGGCAGCAAACTTCATCTGTAAAAAACCTGTTAGTAATATCTTAGGCTCTGTAGGACATAAGATGACAGTGGCAACTTCTCTGTCAATATAGCACAAAGTAAGTCGTAGATAATAGGTAAATAAATGTACATGGCTATATTCCAAAACAACTTTATTTATAAAACAGTGTTTGTCAACCACTGCTCAAGGTGTCTTGAATACTTTTGAAGAAGCATGAAAATTCTTTGTTAGATTGTGTATTTCGACTATCGGTTTGGAAAATCTGCATGGCATCTCTAAAAGCGCAGACATGGTTCCAACGGAAGAGGTAAATGACAGCTCTTGAGAATGACATCTCACCATTGTCGTCACTTCCCTCCTCAAATATTTTGTGGAATTTGCAAAGATGAAGGAAGAAGAGACTACTGTCAGCAAGACTAGGCACTATCAAGTGGTATAGTGCATCTGTTTGAGAACCACATGGCTGCTGGTTCAGCCTGCACCTCACATGACAGGGTCTACTCTTGTGATGTGAGCCTAAGATCGGAAACCCCAAGTTGTGGTATAATCACCCCTATGAATCTCAAAAGGGTTATATAGCTTATCCTTACAACTCACTGGCATTCCTTTATTGGTAAAATATAAGCAGAGGGAAAGTTGTGAGTAGATTTTTTAAATCCATTTGGACCAAGATCTGCTGTACCTCCTATACAGACACATTTTTATTGTTTGTTAAGGAGGAATAGGCTGTAACACAGCAGGCGAGCCTCAGAAGTAGTAGTATGTAATCTGGCTTTGGATCTTGTTTCAGGGGGTGCTGGGTCCAGCAGTCTTGGATCTCACAATGTACACTTATTTATGGCACCAACACTGGTGTCAGGGAGCAGAGAATCTAAAACTGTGCGATGGAAGTAACTGTAGCAAGGAGAAAAGTCATGTCTTCCCAGATCCAATGAGGAGTACAACCACAGAGTCTGGATTGGAGAGAAGTGGGGTGCTTCTAAGACCACGCATTTTCCTTGGGTTATGCATCTATCATACAACAGGAAAAATCACCTCCCAAATTTCCAGAGACATGACTTCCAGCAATTCCCGAGGAGGTGCAAAGATTTCATGGTGAAGATCATATTGGAAAACAAACCAGAGACCTGTGAGAAGTCATCATGGTGGAAGTGATGTGATTTTTGAAAAAAATAATCCAAAAGCAGCGACACACATTATAATGACTACTTTGCCAAATTCGAGGAACTAGAGTTAGGTCAATTGTCCATCAGAGCATTACGAGAAAGGCAAGGACAGTCAAATCAATTTTATGACTCACAAAGTGACCAGACTATTTTTAGAACAGCACAACACTTGACTTGCTATACCCTACTACCCCTTAAATTAAAGACACGCCTTCAACTGGAGGTCCTTTTAATAGTCAGCTTGCTATACATTCTATCAGTACTAATTACTTCTTATAATTTCTATTTGTATTAACCAATAGCAATCCTAGCTTTTCTATTTACTTTCACTCTCAAAAATTACATTTTCCCCTCAGATCTCAGAACCTTTCTATCCCTTCTTTGGGCGCCTGTGACAGATATAACTTCTTTGATCACATCTCTCTTTACTATTAAGCACAGACATGGCCTTAAATCTTTCATAGCCTGGCGAAGCGTCGCCATCGATCCATAAGGATTTGTGAGTGAAACCTGCATATTTTCTGGGATCTGGTATCTCCTTCTCATGTCCCTTTATTTTCTGATGAAGAAATTTAGGCACAAATAAACCTGATGAGTTTTCTAGGATCAAGCAGCTAGAAATTGTCAGACCCAGGACTAGACAGTTGGTGCCCTGATTTCTAGTTCAGCACTCTTTATATTTCACTCTTCCTTGCTTCTGTGAAGACCATGCTCTCAAGGACTTATAAATAAACCAACATCACCACAGAGAAACTGGGTAGGGCTCCATGTCAATCATGCTGCCCCTTATAATGGCAGAGGTCCATCTAAAACACAGACAAAGGTGATCACATTGTTCTTTGATATTGACATGGGACTTTGCACATACCTTTTACCTACACATCACAAAGCACTCAAAACAATCTGTTTATCTGTTGTCTCCAAATAGACCTTGAGTTTCATAAGGCCTGGGGCTACATCTTATCACAATTGTATCTCCAGGATCTAGTATAAGGTTTGGAATACATTTGGCACTTCTCCAAAATTATTCATTTATTGAGTATGTGAATAAATGAACCAACGAATGAATGGCAGTAGAATAAACTAAAGAAGAACACTAGACTTATAACCAACTGTCCTGGATTTTAATTCTGCCTCTACTGCATACCAGCTGAATGATTTGGGTCAAATTATCATCAAATCAAGATAGCAGTATAACACAGGGCTGTTTTTAAAGTCTTTTGTATACTGTAAAGTACACATAAAATCATTATTATTACTTACCTATCCAAATCGTAATTGGTGACTACCATATCTGTAGCTTAAAACAGGAGTCAAAAATTCAAATGCCAGATGAACTAGGCAATAATGTAATAGAATGTAAGATATATAAAAACAAGGATGTATGGAAGCATTTCATGTAGAATAGTGAGGAAGACTATGAAGAATAAGCTTATGTTTCAACGAAAGAGGATGGTTTCAGCTGGTCATTACCTGGTGTAATTACAAACCCTGTGATGCCAGATCTCTTAATTTTTCAAGAGGAGCTAGGATACTGGATTGTGGTAAGAAATACCCCAATCGTTAGATATTGAATAACAATACACAGGCTTTCCTTGGAATATGAGCCATGTATGTGCAACTTCTGACACACATGCTGGCCATATGATCACTAAGATTGTAAACAACCACACAACAACCACTTAGAGAAAAATTATCCTCTGCAAAACCTAAAGGTGGTATGGAAAGAGAATGGACTCTGGGGCCAGAGGACCATGTCATTTACTAGCTGGATGGCCATGGGTAAATTCACTTATTATTTTTGATAAATTATATCTTCCTCCTACCTCCACATCTCTGTAAAATATATCTGGAAGGTTCAAATTAGGTAATACCTGAAAGGATGTTTTGAATGTGTGGTGTGCTTTAAAACATAAGACAGTATCACCATTACCTAGGACAGTGGCTTGAACTTAACAGAGATGGTAAATGAGTAAATGAATGAAGGAATAAAGAAATGGCGATTTTAATAGCATACCCATCCTGATGAGTAATGAATCAAGATTTCGGCTCTTATCTGGGATATAAGAACGATTTTGCCTCCATTCTACAAATGACAGAGAGGTTAGGAACTTTGCCCAAGGTGGTTGGCAAGTGACACCAGAATCCAGACCAAGAGGCTATGACTTTAAGAACCGCCTGATACTGACCCCTTAAGCATTTTTGCCATTCCTGGGAAAAGACCAAGCTTTAAGATCTCTAGTAGCTCTGAACAACAACAAATAAAAGCACCCATACCTTTTGGGAATGATTTATCTAATAGATCAATCCACTGGCTATATTTTAAATAAACACATTAAAGAAGCTCTTACAAATAATACATAAGTGATTGTGTATTTCATGCAGTTTGGAAGCTTTAGTGCTAACAAGAACTTAACAAATTAATGTTAAAAGGAAAGTAACATTATGAGTCTGGAGGGTCTAATTAATGAGAAGATAAAGTAAATGAACATGTGCGGTTGATACAGGGCAAGTGTGTGTGTATGTGTTTTTATGTGTGTGCGTAGCTCACATAAGCATTATGTTTTATGATAATGAGAAAGAATTATGAAAATTATGTTTTACATTCAATAGCGAAGGCATTCTTTCTTTAACCATTCGGATTGTAACGGTGAAACATGAAGTCAATGGAAGCTGAAGGAAACTTAAATAGAACTTATGGAACTCTAAAAAAGAATACCAGAATGGTCATATTGTAGATTAAAATTTATAACAGATATATAAGTAATCTATCTCTCTTCACCTAAAGACAAAACTTAAAATTTATAACAGATATATAAGTAATCTATCTCTCTTCACCTAAAGACAAAACAAAAAGCAGTAGGAGGTGAGAAGCTCTGTGCTTGGAACGAATAAAAAAAAATAGAAAATGTCTATGCTTAATATGAGACTCTTCTGATTCTAAAATGTCAAAAGCTAACAAGGCAATGAATGAGCTATGATTCTAACAAGTATGAGGAGTTGGCGCTGGTGAATTAACTATAAAAGAGCCAGGGAACAGTATAACCAAGTAAATCTTCATTTCTTTAAAATGACTTTTTCTCTTCTCATTCTTTTTTTGATTCAAACTGGCCTTGTGCTCACTTGCTTTTCTTTCCTTATCCTTCCACCTTTGAACAGACTGCACAACCACTTCCTTAATCATTAAGCCCTTAGGTCAGCATCAAACAATGCTAATAACAAAGCTCAGGTCTGTTGAGCTCAGAAAAAGAGTTTTGGTCAAACTAAAGATAACATCTTGACCTCAGCTGTGTTTCAGCTCCAGAACTATGAAGGCAGAATGACCCTACCTGCCATATCCCTCGAAATCAGACAGAATGACACCATGATTGACATTGGGACCTGATGCAATGATCAACTGCCTCCTACCCTAGTCCTGACCAATCAGTAGAGCCCATGACCCCGACTCCCTTAACTGCCATGGCGAACGAGTTTTCCCCTATATAATCTATGCCCTAGAGGCCAGCGAGGAGCCAGGTCTTTGAGTGCTAGCTTACCAGTGTTTCTGTGCTTGGTGTCATTTCCTTAAATAAATCTTTACTTTCTTCACTGCAAACCCCTACTGGTGTCTCATTGGGCTCTAATGCACGCAGGCAAAACGAACCCCTTTTATTCCGGTAACAACAGAAACAAGTAAGGGCAAGATGAAGGGTGGGATGAATATGTCCCAGCTCACAGTATTAATGTTGTGGTATGTCTTTCTGTCTTTATATAACGTAGACATTTTATTCTTTAATTCAAATTTACATATTGAGGAGCTATATATATATATATATATATATATATATATATACACACATATATATGTATACACATACACACACACACACGCATCTCTGCCCTGAGCTCCTGTTGATATGTTAATTGAAAAATGTGTTACCTTTGCTTAGCAAGTATTTACATATTAATTAACTTTGAGAAGACTGCAGTTTACTCAGTTGAAGGTGTTACCAGTCCACACTCTTACTCAGATTCAGATAAGAAGATATAATAATCTAATCACTTGGTTGGAAAGTTCTGCAGAATTTGCTATCCATAGACAGAAAAATTCTGGTAATTAATCTAATGGGGGGTAGAGGTGCTTTTTAAAAAAAGGGGAAAATGAGTATTTAATGTAATAATGTTCTGAGGCATGGACTAGAAAATTCAGGTTGGCCTCTGAAGCATCCAATGTGATCAAATAAGCGTTATTATTCTAACATTTGTCGAGTTTGGTAGTGAGGAGCAGTAGCGAGGAGCAAGGGAGATGTTAGTGAATACGTTAAACTGTGTCATATCCTAAGAGAAACAGTGTTCACTGCAGTTTGGCAAATGTTTGTGGACGCTCCTTATGTGCTGGGCACATGTTCCTCATGTGGGCACTCAATTTTAGAGTTCTGGATCCAGGAGCTCCCCCACTGGATTTCTGGAAGGATGCTGATAAAGGGACATGATTTTAGTAGCTTGATACATGCTTGATTAACCAAAGGGCCAGAGGCCTAGCTTAATTTCAGTTTACCAGTTGCAAATCTTGAATTCTATTTCTGGCTCAGGTAAAACAAGATATAAACTCTTTGAATATGATTTCCCTCCAACCCATGATAGGGGTGTGTGTATGAAATTCCACACACCTGCAATAATAAAAATAATAACTAATATATAACATTCCCCTCATTAAGCATGGGACACTGTTCTCAGTGAGGTACACACATTTCCAGGCACTTGGGTGCTGATAGCAGTTGAATAAGCTGCCCAAGGCACAGCTAGAAAGTGGCGGCGCCAGGATTTGAACTTCCAGTTCTTTGTTTCTCTTTTTATATTTTAATAATTACTCTTTATTGCCTCCATTGTTACTATGCCTAGGTATAGGAAGCACAATGGTGATTTTTTTATTTAAAAGGGAGGGGGTAGAGGGAATAAAAAATATACAAAAATAATATCTATTAATACCTATTACTGAGCAGTCATGTGTAGTTCTATTAGAAGAAAGACACCCATATGAAAGGAAATGTGAAGAATGGAAGACAGAAAGTCACATAACCAAATGTAGGGACACACACACACACTAATTTTAAAACCCTCTCTTGTGCTTGGATTGAAGAATTTCCCTATAAATTTGCTCAGAGCCTCCTGAGAGGAAACAATGGGTTGCAGGCAGAAATTACGAAATCCCATGGAGAGTCGTTATCAGCATGGAGACAGCTGTGATATAGCATCCCTGATCATCTACATTCAAGGCTCAAACTCAGGGGGAGCATAGAGGTCCCTTTGTTAAAATAAAGCAATCATTTCCACCTTCATTAAAGAAAATATCATGGCATTATATTAATTTACAGCAAAAGTCCCATATGTTATAGCAATACTGGTGAATCTTGCTTTGGGGAGCTGTTATCAATAGCAAATACTTAGAGATAAAGCACAAATAATGCTTTAATCATATATAGGTTAACAATATTTAATACTTATGTTCACTTTGTTATAGAAAAACCTTGCATTACCTATTACAACTGCTAAGAATCCTCAGTAATAATTCCTTCCTAAACTGGAACTTTAAGACAAAGCAGCAAATAATGTGTAAATATAGAGGTATGAACATTTATTTAGAAATCTTCTAAATTTCCTCATGCCCTTTATTTAAAAAAAAAAAATAGCTGACTGTTATGATCTTGAGTATGACATTGACATAGCTATGGGAATGTGGGGTTCTAATCTCATAAACCTAAATGAATGTCAGGTACGGCTACTTTATTAACTATGGTTATAGGGAAATATAATAGGGTTAAATGAATAATTATAATTTTCAAAGCATTCTGTACCTTCCTTTGTATATTTAACATATTTATTAACTAATTGTTTGTGTCTGTTTAAGGTCTGTCTTCCCCCAAGGGGCAAGGACTGCATTTATCACATTCATGGGTGTATCCCCAGCATTTACTAAAATTTAGAAGGTATTTAATAAATACTTGTTCAATGGCTGATTGAAAATGGTGAATAATTAACCACTGTAGAATAATGGTTTCCTCATTCTCCCAGATTGGGCTCTAGTTTGAGAACTAATGTTCTGGACAAGAATCTGAGAGATTAGGAGCATTTAATGAGAATTACAAGTAGGCAAAGGATTTCTCATAAAGTTAAGAATCGTGAGAAAGACTTTCAAGCTTTGCAAACAGCAGTGCATAGCGGGCAAGCTGGTAAATGAGATGTGAAGGAAAGGTTGAGAATGTGATACGCTAGGGAATTATTCTCCCCTCTATGGATCCTAAGATATTCATTAAAAAGATAATAATTTTCTGGTCAAAGAAAACACATTTGTGGGTAGAATTTGGTCAATGTCTACTTGTTGGTAGTTTCTTAAAATTCCCTTGCTTGGTGCTCTTTAAGTCTGAGTAGCATCTCACTTATTCTTACTTTTCTTCGACTTGTCCTCAATTCCTATCTAGACCCCCTTAGAACTTATAGAAAAAGTTACAGAGCCTTGTCTGTTGAAAAGCACTCGAGAATGGATCCTTCCTGGTCTCTGGGACCTGTTTTGCATGATATTTTACACAAACATACATCTGAATTATTCTAAATTGTGTTTCTGGATTTTCCCTGACCATTTCTAAATGCTGTGGTGCATTATAGCCACTTGTCTATTGAATGATGACTTTGGGTCTTGGCCTTGTTTTTCGGTGTCTTTAAATCTGCCACTTACTAAAGTGGCATCTGCCTAGATTTCCTTCTATCTATAATAAATAGAAACATTTGGCCAATTGAGCATACCTTGTGTGTGTGTGTGTGTGTGTAGTAGTGCATATATATATATATATATATATATAATCCTATTTTATTTTCTTTCAATAAGAAATTTAGAATATGGAATGTTCTTAGGAAGCTGATCTATCCCTAAATAACTTTAATGAACTCTATCATAGAGATTAAGATATCAGAGTTGTTGTTTTGGGTCAGGAAATCCAAGATCCTTTTTTCTCAGCAACCAACCTCATTGATCAGTCCCCCTATTCTCTCCATTTTGATGCATTCCAATGGGATTGAGTATGGTATCACTATGCTGCCCTTTGTGCCTGGAAATGATGTCTTATTGACATGTAGATAGATCTGTGTGATCAGAGACTTGTATCTAAAGAAATCTTGTTATCAAGAATGAAATTGAAGAGATTCAACTGACTGGGATTCTTGCTTCGATTCCTCCCCTGACTTTCTTACCCTCCCTCTCACTCTTGAAATACACACACAGTTAGTCTTAACGGCAATAAACTTTATAACGAAGCATTGATAGCACATCCCCACTTACGCTAACAGCCTTACTATGCGCTCTGCCCCTGAGTATGCTGTTTTAATTAGGAAGATGGATTTGGGAGTTTATATGTTCTGTTGTGCTATAATTCCTGCCTTTACAGTAATTTTCTCCTGCTTTTCACACTATAATGTGCCATAAATCCTAGTTAGGCTGTTTCACTGGCCTGTTGCTAGTCAAAGTCAATATTTCAGGCCTTTTGTTGCCATGGCAACCTTCTGCCACACTCCCGTTCACTGGAATATGATACAGTCTCCTGGGGAAATTGCTATGAACTTGATCATCACATGGATTTAGGCTCCTTGATGCACTGATTCTGCTCCATCTCTCTCCACCACCCACCAACTGCTCTCAGCTTCCACTTTAATTCGTGTGTGTGTGTGTGTGTGCGTGTGTGTGCCCGTGCACGTGTATGTGTGCACGCATGCACATAAATTTGCCAGGGCAGATGCATGAAAGAAGAAAGCGAACAAACTAACAGAAGCAGCACCCTGGCTTTCATCCTTCCTGAAAAGGTAAGCTTAGAAAGTCTGTAAACGTGGACAGTTTTAAAACCTAAACAAACCAGGCACACATCTCATAACTTTGTTCTATTTCCATCCTTTGTTCTTACCTCGTATTTTCTTTCTAGTTCTTCATTCCCATAGCCCTTCTTCATACATTTTAAAATCTCGGTATTTCTTTCAATATTTAAAAACAGTGTGTGTTCCTAGTTTAAATCCATCACTCCCTACTTTTAATTAGAGAAACTCGAAACTTTAGCTGTCTTTTATTTCCAAAGTTTTTTTCTGGATTTCTCTTTACCTTTAACCACTTCCTATTCTTAAAGCTTCCCTTTAGTGTGAAACAGTGGGAAAAAAACAAAAACAAAAACATACAACTGGTAACCAGTAGCTCTGAGTAAGTCATGTAATCTCTCTGTGACTCATTTTCCTAGTCCATAAAGTAGAAATAATATTACCCATTCCAAAGGGTCTTTGTATAGCTGAAAGAAAATGCAAACAATAGTTATAAAGGAATATTGAAATGCAGAGCCTCTGAAGCATTTAAACTATTATTTTAAATAAACCTAGGAAGTCTTATTCTTCAGTTGTACCTTTTCAACAAAAATTTTAAGAGCTCAGTAATGCAATCTAGTTCTCTGAGTTAAGATTTGAATAAAATTGTGGAGGTGACAGGAAAAGAAGATTTTTCATTCCATTTTCTACCTGTCCACTCTTTCCTCCAGCCATATCATGTCAAATTTTACATCTGTTCTCATCTTTGGGGCATCGCAAGGTCTCTCTAGTATGTGGTACTCACATAGAATTTCACACATGTTGTACCTGAAACAATTCTCAGAGCTACCCCTCACTATCACTCACATGCAAGGATCAAAGTTACAGCAGAACAGAGACAAGCTTACAAAGCATCAAGTTCTGTCCTACGGCCTCAGATTGTCATGCATGGACAGCAAGATGACTGCCCAAGTAGGAGACCTTTATTCATTCTCCCCATGCAAAAATGAGACCATGGATTATGGTATGCTTTTAATGCACTGCATCCCAGTTATAGCAGCTGCTTTTGAACAGAGTCAGAAAGAGCAAAACATCTAAGTGACTAAGTGGGAGTGACAGGGGGTGACACAGTTCATAGACTGGGTCTCTTCCTCTCTTTCACTCCTTTTCTTCTTCCATCCACTGGGCTAAATCATATCACTGTTCCCAAGCCTTGCACCCCCACCTCACTCTTAATCTTTACCGTATGGCAGTTTCACTTATCTTTGGGAGAGGCATGTCCCCCATCCCGGACCTGGAAGTAAAGAGGCCTGGGCTTGTGTCCACTCACACATTTTCCATGACTATGGCTTCAGGTAACTCAACCTTTTCTTGGTCCCAGGCTTCTCATTTCTAAAATTAGGGAAAAGTGGAATAGATATTACAGCCTCTAATGTCACTTCTGACTCCCATGATCTATGATTTTCTAAGTAATTCCCATAGCATGGCACATGACCTTTATTTCCAAACAAATCAAATAAAGCATCTAACGTGATTTATCTCTTTTCTGACATCTCAATCCTCCCACAATGCCCCAATAGACAAGGTGTCCAAATTATTGGCTCTAAGAACACATTGCATTTACCTTTCATAGTATAGTGATTTATTTTATATTTCTATTTTATTTTTAAAAATATTAAATTTATTTAATTTACTAATTAATTTGATGGCTGTCTCTCTGTACAGAAAGTTTTATGAGGTTCTGAGTCTGTCTTGTGCATAACTGTATCAACAGCACCTAGCACAGCACATGCCACAAAATGGGCATTCGATAGATTACTTTTGGTTGAGTGAATGAATGAATGAACAAAAAGGTTTTTTAAGCTTATCCTTACAATCTCTTTACTTTGACCTCTTAGTTTTAAGCAATGATAAACGGCCGATACATCCTTGAAAAATAGGAGGTATTTCTGCCAAATGTTTTCATCAGATCCATTCAGAAAGGTAAGACCTAAAATATGATTGGTTTTATTTATGCCAATTCAGATCATTAAATATAACCCATCTCAAAGTTTGTTCAGTCTGGTAAACTATGTAATGTCTGGCCCCAATTATATGATTTTTATAGCTATAAAATTAGTTGATGCTTATCTCTTAGAAAGATGGGTTTTTATCACGAATATGCATGTGCTTCGAGCATTTTTAAGTTCAAAAAACGCCTAGCACAATGATTGTTTTGGAGTTGGTATTTCTAACTGTTGAATGAGTAAAACAATGAATAAATGAAATAGATTTTAATGGGATGATTATCACAAGAGTTGCAATATTTATAGTTTCTTCTCCTCTCCAAACAGAAAAACTATAGGCATTTCACTTGTATTTATTCATCAATATACAAAACAATCTGTTATTAATTGGGGGAATGTGGAGAAAAAAAGGGCCTGGGTTTGAGATCTAGGGCACTGGCAGTGATCTCTTGGAAGAAGCTGCTGTACATTTCTGAGTAGAGACGAAAGAGCAACACCTTCCTCAAATCATTGCGGCAAGGGTCACATGAGAAAACAGTACACGCACAGCACCTTTGTAGGCTGTGAGGCATTACAGAAAGGTGCATCATTAAAAAGGAAACAGATGCTATTCTTTTCCAAGAAAGAAAGAATTTCTGTGAGAAACCTTAAGTTATCTCTAAGTCAGTGATTCTCAAAGTACAGTGCATAGCAGAATGATCTGGAAGGCATGTTCAAATGGATTGCTGGGCCCCACCAGAATTTCTGAGTCATTAAGTTTGGAGGACCAGAGAATTTACATTTCTAACAGTTTGCAGGTGATGCTCATGCTGCCTGTCTAGGGACCACTGTCTGATTATCACTGTTCTAAGTTAAGAGTGGCAAACAGAACTTCCTCCAGGGGCTACAAGGCCGATGCGAATGCGTAGCCCGAGCCAAGATTAAATAAGGAGGAAGAGTAAGGCTACTGAGAACCTGGAGAGTGTCCACCCTCTTTAAAGACATTCAAAATCAACTGTTATTTAAAAATACTTTACTGAACAAAACAGGTCCGTGGATAGGATTTGGCTTGCAAGAGACCTTTTTTGAATCGCGCAGTAAGTTTATGAAGAGATTAGACTGGACACTTGTCCCTGGACACATGCTTTCTCTGCTGGGAATTCCTCCACCTAGCTGATGCTCAAAAATTGCTAGCAGGACATCACAAATGTTTCAATCTGTTAAATCCACTAAGTGACCTGAGAGTCTGTTTACCCTGCAGTGTGTTCAGTGACCACCTCTGTCCTGCTCATAAACTAGAAACACAAAGGAAGACAAGGAGTGTGACTACATCAATATGAACAAGTTCAAAACAGCCACTTTGATCTTCAAGGGGTTTAGAGGTTTCATGAAGATAATAAACTGATACTTCTGTGGGCTTATTCTCTCTGACAGATGCCAAAAGAGAATTAATTGATCCAGCACACTGAGATACAGCATACATACCTGGAATGACCCATCCATCCTAGCTACAAATATGATGACAAATGTTTGACTAAGGTTTAAATAGAAGGTGACTGAGAGGTAAGCTGTGCTTTTATCCACTAGAAATATATAAGTTTAGCCTGAAGAAAAGACTAAAGAATAGTTTTGGTTGGAGTCCCAGCCCCTAACGTATCTCATGTAAGTTACTTAAACTCTCTGAGCTAGTTTTCTATCTGTAAAATGGAAAGAATAATATTCACTGCAAAGGCTGTTGTGAGGATAAAGTTAAATTAAGTAAATAAGGGCCTAAGAAAGTACTTAGTATACAGTAGATTGCAGTCTAAAATGCTATTTTGGATACCATAGATTTAAGAAAATATACCAAAGTTCAGACTTGCACCCAAGTAGCCTTTCCAGAGTCTGTATAAGGACAATGGCCCTTCTCTGAACAGCCATGGCACACCTTATAAAGTAAGTCATCCAAAAGATAAGATCTTTTTAAAAAGTACACTGGGTTAACTAGCATCCCTCTAAAATTCATATCCACCTCAGAATGTGACTTTCTTTGCAATAGGATCTTTACAGATGTAACCAGTTAAAATGAGGTCATTTTGAATTAGGATGGGCCCTAAATACAATGAATCATACCTCTATAAAAAGGTCATATAAAGACATACAGACAGACAGACACACACACACACACACACACACACACACACACACACACACACACACACACACACACACACACACAAAGACATGATGAGAAGCAAAGACTGGAGTGATGAAACTGCCAGCCAAGGAATGCCAAGAAATTCTGGTAACAACCAGAAGCTGGGAAGAGGCGGGGAAGGGTTCTTCCATACAGATTTTAAAGATTTCATGACCCTGCCAACACCTTGATTTGGGACATCTACTCTCCAGAACTGTGAGAAAATAAACATTTGTTGTTTTAAGCCACCGTTTGTCTTAATTTGTTACACTAGCCTGAGCGATCTAATATAGGTGGTCATGTTATAAACTTGCTTGCATTCCCCATAGCACTGAGTACAATGTGTTTCAAAGAATGAGGAATCAATAAATATCTGTTTGATAAATCATTGCATTTCTTTAGTTCTTGAGTTTATGCTGCTTTACATTATTTTCTCATCATTTATTAGGTTGGCTCTTTGCTCTCCAACATATCCTTTATAGACCCCTGGAGGCAGAGACCACAATTCATTATTCTCTTGTATTCTCAATGTGAATTTTTTATTAACTTCCAGCTAGGAAAAGGGTGCCTAGCTGGAGACAAGGTTCATGTATATTGTGACCATCTCTGGGATGTGTGGAGACACCAATGCCAGCAACACAAGTGTACTGAGGTATTTTTCAGCAGCAAAATAAGTTGGCTTTGGGATCTGGGAAACCCAGAATCCCATGAGTATGAAGAGTATGAAGGCAACATACTAGTAACTAAACTAAGAGTCAAGGGGTTTTCTTAAGCTTAAGGGAGACAAGTTAATGAGATCAACTCTGGGAGACAAGTTAATGAGATCAGCTCTGGGTGCATGTGGTCAGCACGTTTGATGTGTAGATATTACCAGCATATGAGATTGGTGGAGGTATAACTGCATCTATTGATTTGGAAGAGCCATAGGCATTCCGGAATTCTGAGAAGGACAGACTCTTTTGGGGCCATAGCCTATGGAACCTTGTCGGAGCTGCCTTTCTTGAGGATTGCTGAATCCCCAGCTTTGATGTCTAAAAACTGTACCAGCTTGAAGTCTTCTATTGCATGATTCCCTTTTGCTTTGATAGCAGGATTTCATTATTTAAATGGGCAGAGATTGGGAACAGGCATAAAGCCAAGAGTTTTGCTGGAAATACAATTGCCAAGCTTCTAGAGATCTTACAGAATTTTTACACTGTCTCCTTGTGTCTGCTTTTCCATTGCTACAAGTGAGTGGATATCTTCTATCTGTTTACCTCACTGAGATGTGCAGAGAATAGATGAGTTAGTTTGTCTGGGGCTCAGTGATTGTTAGATGAAAAGCATGATTCGAATTCGAAGGGTTTTATTTTTGAAAGTATTCACTGAGATCCATCTCTACAGATTCATTGCTCAGATAAAACATCTTAAAACAACTTCCTGGCAAGGTATTCTAAGAGGATCTTAGGTCTACATGTATAATTTGAAAAAAGAAGAGGAGGCTGGAGAGTTTGTAGCCTGGCCTTGAGAATTTCACAAGACACTAACACAACTACGCAGAAGGCATCCATTCTACACTGCTTGAGGCATGGCTTCTTCTCAAGAAACTAGACAGTTGTGTAAAATCGGAAGGAGGAGGGGATGGCATGAGTCTAGTTCACTGAGTATTCTGAAGACAGAGCTGTCGATTTAAATTCCCTACTTGGATCCATGATGGAAGCTGATTGATGAAGTTAATGCAAAGGAAGAAAGGGAAGTGTCGTATAGGAACTCAGAATCCTTATTCAAGACTGCATCTAAAAATCTGACTGGTAAATTAGACTGCTGACCTGCTAGTCAGGTACAGAATCTCATTAAGCAAAAGATGTTTGAGATGTTGTCTTAACACTTCATTTAGATTCAGTGTAAATTTACAATTTCACTGGTAAGCTGTCAGGCAGTGAGTCCTACCTAAGGATTTTCTGCCTATTGTCAAGGTGCCTTCCCAGAAGATGTGAAAGTCCAGGCCTAATCTCTCATATTCTCTTGGGTGTTGCTACATATTCTCTTTCCATATTTTCCATCTTGCTCCCTCAATCTCTTCCCATGTTTGGGAAGAAACGCTAATATCTAGGTCAAGTTAATGGATTCTAGGTTTGTTGACTTATTCCCTTCTTCTCTCCCAAATTAAAAAAGGTGATTGTTTTATGATTATACTCAGATATTAAACACATCTTAAGATTTTTCCTCTTTAACTTGGAGGTTGTTATCCAACCTTACACTAGATGACCTGTGATGCAGATAATGAATCATGAAGCCCAAGAGAAACAGAGGAAAAGCCTCATTAACAAAGAAATGTGCAGATCTCAAGGGGTTAATTCTAAGCATCATAGTTCATTTGTTCATTCAAGTGTTCATTCAGTCATTCAACAAACATTTATTGAGCACCAAGAAAAATGATTAAGATATGGGTCTTATAACCAATATTCCAGCTTAAAAGCAGACATACCAGCAAATGATTTTATGCAAGATAGATATAGACAGAAGTCAGTACAAGGGTATAAAGGAGGAAATGGTCCAGGTGCTAGGATGACCTTTGGCAGAGCTTCATGAGATTTATGTTTGATCATAAGATACCACTTAGCTGAAGAACTAAGTATGCTCAAGAGAATAAATAAAATTAAGGGAAAGAAAAATCCTTCTCTTCACCTACTTTAAATTTTGTTCTATCCCTATAGCATCTTTCTATTATATTCCCGAGACAGCTGCCTCTGGCCTTCCTAACATCTCTCTCCCCAAAGAGATCAGCTGTCATTCCCTGAAGGTAGAATTTTCTTTCTTCAGTGGGGAAATAAAGTTGAATAAATAGTACACTAACCATTGGACAGTGGTGTGAAATTGGCTATATTTCTCTCCAAGATTTCCTCTATTGGGTCAGATATGTAATAGTTGGAAAATTAGCAGAGTTTAAAGAAAAATACTCTTCTTTGGGCATTAATTATTACTAGCAACATCTTGTTTGTGGAAAATCAAGTGAAAGGATAATGGGCTCAACAGGTTTGAACATAAATCAGCGTATACACTGCCATCCTCCTGGGAGTTTTCCTGGACTCTCATTCCTTCACTTACTAAAATGTCTGTTGCCTGGCACCCTTCCTTTCTCATCTCTCCCTGTGCACAGGCTCCACGGATGGTTCTCAAACAAAGCAGCAAAATCATTCCAAAAACACAGAGGCCAGGGCCACTCTGGACCCACTGAATCAGATCGGGCTGGTGGGACTCACTCAGGTTTTTAAAAAGCTCTGTAAATAATTTTAACACTCAACCACAGATGCGAACATTTGTTCTACCCAAAATTCAGAGTCTGTAGGCACATGTTTGTAAATACAAACATATCTCATATCGGTAATATGTGTATATACCCTTTAAATATATTTGTAATTTCATATGTAAATATATCAGAAAATACATGTTTGTGGATATACGATCATATAAATACCCATACTATGTTCTCTATATAAACAAATACATTATAAATCTTTTCTTCATTTAAGTTTATATCAAACTTGAAAATTATTAAATTTTAAAATAATGGATTATACAGGAGGAATTGCTATAGAATAATAAAATCAATTTTCTGTAAATATGCCAGTATGTATATGTACCTGCACATAGTACACAAATGTGTATATATGGTAATATACATGTAGAGGGTAGGCATATATGCGTGAATTTATTTGCAATTACGTATATATGTGCAAATGATACAATTCTTCAAAATTGTGCTATTCAGTCACCTTTCTCAATAATGTCTTATTGCTAGGAACAAGAAAATCCTTGTTGAGATCTAGTTTCTGAATCATTAATGAAATTTGTTCTATTGTATTACATTACATCACACCCTGCATTTTATTAAATACACACACACACACTCACACACATACACCACATACTCATATATAGTAGCTTTCCCTAGACTTAGCTGTTTATGGGTTTTGACAATTATCAAATTCAAAAACATGATGAAACGGTACTGTTTTGCCTTCACGAAGGTAACGCAAGAGAAAATGCCACTGCTTCTGGATTCATACACCCAGTACACCAAGCAAAGCAGCAGTTCTTAACATTTTTGGCTTGTGGCCATCTGCTATAGTCTGACAAAAATTAACGATACCTCCCAGATGATTCATGGGATTTTATGGGCCACCCAGAAGTCAGGCCATGCAGTCCAGGTTTTGAACCCTTGCAAACAGGTGGAGATCTCTGAAGAGGGAACATTTACCTATCGATCCCCTGCGCTTTCCCACAGCAATTAGTACAGTGCTCCACTCAAGAGTGGCTGTTCAAATGATACTGCTAACTGGCTGCTTTTGTGTATATTCAGTAGTGAATATAATAAGATGAGATTGAGGCTAAAGCTAAATTCTACAAAAAACATCAAATAACAGAAACGTTAGAATTTATTGCCCCAGTTAAAATGGCTAGACACTGAGGCATCGGGAAGAAGTGTGGGCTCTTGAGCCAGACAGCACTGCATTTACATCCCAGCTCAGCCATTTATACCAGGTAAGTGACCTTGATGGAGTAAGTCAGTTATCACCATTGATTCTCAGTCCTCATAAATGAAATAGGAATTCTGTAATACAAATATATAGATTTTGCATTGAATATTAAATGTACAGTGATTTAAAAACCTGACTGCATGTTAAAATCTCCTGGGAAGCTATTAAAAATACTGGCATTTATATTATATTTATGTAGACTGATGTTTATATTTAAGAAAGGCTGGTGCCAAGTCCTGCCTCCTATCTCCAGGGGTTCTGATTTCATTAGCCTGGTGTGGGGTTCCGGGTAGCAGGGTTTTAAAACGCTTCCTGGGGTGAGTTTGATATGTATCCTGGTTAAGAACCACTGAGATAATGTATGTAAATACCATCTCATGCCTGATTATTAATAGGTCTTCAACCAATATTATCTTGGGAATGCCTGGGTAAAAGCCCTACTCTACTGTGTATCAGCTTGTGATTTGGAACAAGTTCTTTCAATTATCAGGATTTCAATATCCAGATCTGAAAAACCAAAGTCAAAAGTGTGCCTACCGAATATGCTGTGAGAAATAAGAGCTAGTACACGCAAATAACTAACCGCGGTGGCAGATGTAACATATTAAATGAATATTAACTATTATTATCATTATCATTATCATCTCCACTTTTCGGTGACCTTAGAACTAACCTCAGTGACGTGTATGCTCTTTATACATCTCAGTTGGATAACGCATTAACATAAGTGATGATGCTTTTCAATATAATTTGAAAAACTATTACAATATCTTTTCTTTTTAGATTTCTCTACATACCTCAAAGTATGAATTTTGCCTAACATTGCTATTTGTTTTTACAAAATATTCATATCCAAACTCTATCATGATAATTTGAAGTAATTATTCCCGTCGACTGATTCTTTTAAGTCCAAATGTCTGCTATCTATCCTAGTCATAATTATTATACAAAAATAGCAAAATTCAGTCGATATATACTCTAACGAATTCCAGTAATACCCTTGTATCTAGGTCAGCTTTGTTTGCTGACTTGCATACAATAAATATTCCAAATTTTAACTTTTGTTTTAATCAATATGTGCTCTTTAATGTTCTTTTCTTTTTATTAGTCTATTAAATTTGTTCTTCTTTGTAACGGACTTTAAAAAGCAGTCGATCTCTTTGAATCCATTACATACATAATAACTTTTATTTGGAGGGGAGTACATTTCATCTCTCCTATCTCTTTATCCTATACTTCTATGAAAGACTATCCTTTTTGGCTTCCCTTGTTTCTTCCTGTAAACAGCTAGTGGAATATTCGGCTTTGATTTCTTGCCCTCCTCTTCATTTCTGAGGCAGAGCCTTCCTTATCTGTGTTTCTTACTCTCTGTGTTGTTCTCTTTCACAGTATGGTAATTTGCTCTGCTATAATTACATCTACCTGGACACGTGGGCAGAGCATCCTGTAAGCAAGCATCTATTCTTAAACTACCTAAAATAACAATTATCGGTCAGGTTCCTTATTACCTAGACCATAAAAGGATTACTTGCTGAGCACTGAGAAATCCCCCTTCTCTAAGAGGAAATATAAGATACAGGTTTTTAAAACCTTTCCTTTGGGGAAGGGGGGAGAGAAAGCCAGCGTTTACCTTTTCCTAAAACTGGAACACTGAGGTAAATGAATGTATTATGTTCAGTTGAAAAGGAGAGCTGGTGTATGCAGTCACTTTGTAGAAACCAATCCAATTTCATGGCAAGTTATTAGACATGACCAATGGAGTAATGAAGAAGATTTGAATCTATGTAATTCTCATTAATCTTTTCTGGAGCCAGGTCCCAATATCTTCCTATCAAAAAAATAAATAAATAAATAACATCAGAGACTACCTACATTTTGGTATTTGGATATTCTATTATAGGTAATTTTTTATTCCAACCTCTCTCAAGTTGTGATACAGGACACATTTTGGTATTATTATAATATTTTTGACATCCTTCGAAGACATTAACTATATATTTCTTTATTTTGTTAGACAATATTTGCAGAATGCTTTATGGTTTTCTGGGTGCATTCAAAAACATTATTTTATTTTAGTCTCATGTCTATGCCAATTTGAAGCAGGACAAAGATATTTAACTTTACTTTAAAGATAAGGAAAATGGAGCCCCAGAAAGTCTAAATGACTTGTCCCCAATAGTAAAATGGCAGAGCTGGGACTAGAACCCAATTAATGTGACCGGAGTATAGAATTCTTTCTTCTTCAAAAAGCTGTCTCTCAAAATGAATCCTGCTGAATCCGCAGAATGCGTCTGATGGAAAATCTCCAATAGCTGAACAGTTCTAGAGTTCACTATGAAACAGGGTACTAACCCTCTGAATCATTTTTTAATGTAGGCTACCCTGATCCATTATACTCAGGTAAACAAAGGGTGATTAAAAATACATTTCTGTATACATATTGACATAATAAATGTTATATAATGTCCCAAGGAATTGTCATTATCTAAGAAATAACCACTACCCTGACTTGAAGCTTTATTTAGTGACATTCCAGTATTTGGATGAAGAAAGTCACTTAGGAGGCTGGGGAGGAGACATGATTTGTAAGAATTTGAAAGAATCTCACAATCTTCAGAAAGACTTAAACCAATGCCACTAAAACACTACGAGCTGCCTTATTTCTGACTTTCATTTACATATTTTAGAAAATATAATTTGCTTTAGACTGTGACAGTCAAAAGGGGTAGGCAGAGGGCCTGGGGTTGGAAGATGGGAATGGTAAAGGAAGATGAAAGATGATGAAAAGGTCATGAGCAGACTTTCATGTAAATTTTGTTTAAAAAAATTACCTATTTCTGCAATGATATTTCCAAACTGCTTTCAACATCATGGGCTGATTACCTCCGGATCCTTTTCCAGCTAACAAATGTAAATAAAATCCAACCCAGACACATCTTCTTTCTTTATTCTTATCTTGCATTTTGCTTCCAAGTCTGCTCTTTACAGAATTGTTCAAACTTGACTTTCACTGGTTTCTTTTAGAAGGAACCAGTTATTGGTTATTCAGAGAGAGACCTTTCATTAATCCAGCATCTTTCAAGGGTCCTTTGAGGACAAAGCTCTAGTCCTTAAACCTTCTCACCCTTAACTCTTGGACAAAAGCAACAGGTTTGTATAACAAAAAAGACCTTTTGTGTAACTAGAAGCACAATATAATAACATACTTATTGAGTCCTTACCATGTTTGAGGCATTGGATTCTTATAACACCTCTAAAAGGTTATTGCTATTATTCCCTCAACTGACAGATGAAGAAAGGAAGGCTTGGGTGACTTGTCAAGGAAGACATAGCTGAGAGGCATCCATCCAAGACTCACACCCAAGTCCCACTCTATGGGCTTTCCCTTGTTCACATGGCCTATGACTGTTTCTGGGGCTGGCTTTAATGGACTTATTTGCATCAGTGCTTCATAATGGAGGAAGTAATAGAAATTAACTCAGTCTTTCACTTGGTGACTCTAATAATCACATACCACATGCTTGACATGAAATACTCTAAGGAATGAATTGTCTCTTCCTCTAGAGTGTCTGTAGACATGGCTAGGAGAGAAGTCTGCATGGTGATGGGTGTGATAAATTGATGGCCCTCAATGGAGAATGAACCTGGGTTCAGCGCTGAGCTTAGGGCTCTGAGCTTATCTGTCATGATCTGTCACTGTGAACCACAAAACTCCACAGGCAGTTGCAACAATGAAATTATCTGACAAAGAGAACTGTCTTGATTTCCTAAGGAAAACAAGAGGAATTTCACACCAAGGAGGAATTTCACACAGGCTTGAGCTCTCCCAGGTTGAATAGGACAAAACATACCTACATATCATCTGCAAACAGTAGCAGCAAAATATAAAAATGCATTTTAAAAAACAGAGCTCCTCACCCAGAAAACAAACAAACAAAGCAGAGGTTGCTGATTCAGACAGACACTATACTTAAATTATCATCTAAGTATTACAACCAAGGTTTTCAGCTACATAGAAAAATAGAGGTAGAGAACTTCCTAGATAAAAAGTGAGAAAGATTAATCAAGTAATAACAACTATAATAGCAGAGGCTAAGATTTACTGAGGGTTTATCATATAACAGATACTGTACCAAGAGCTTTCTATGCATTATTTTAATCATCCTAACAATTCTATGAAGTTGCACTAGTATTATTTTATTTATCAGTGAGGAAATAGACTCAGTAAGATTAAATAATTTGCTCATGATTATATTGTGTTTAGGTGAGAATTTAAATCCAAGGATGTCAGGCTCTGAAACCTGTCAGTAAATATCTCAGATCCTAAATATCTTTACAACTACAAAGCCAGAAAAGAAAAAAAAAATGTCTGTGGTATGTCTAAAAGATGTAGCCCCTCATTGAGAAGCAAGGCCAAAACTCCAAGTTAACATACTAATAATTTGCATATGTCTTTTCATCTCTGCTGGGGTAAGATAGCTGACTTGGTATGGGTAGTTCTTAATTCTTAAATCAAATTTGTGGTTTCTTATTCAAAAGGACAGTGCTAAATCTGTGATCAAAAGGCCAATTTAGACAAACGAGACTTCAGTTTATAGATTATTGAGAAAAACTCATTCCCAAGTCTCAGTAAATGTTGAGAGGTTCCTCTCCCATGATCTCACTGTACCTTAGACTTAACTCAGAACAGAGAAAACTATGAGGTAGTGTGATTTTTGTTTCCATATCTATCTCCCTTTTCTTCTTTGCCTCCTTCCCCTCCCCCCACCACACACTCCAACACTCACACAGTGGACTAGAAGCCCCTTGAGGACAAATTGTTAAACTGTTCCTATTTAACATTCCTTTCATCCACCACTTATCACTGCTTAATAAAAAATATGTTAACTGGTTACATAAATCAAACCAAATGGAAAATGGGTGGGGAAGGAGAAGTGTCCAGCAATTGCCGGTTTGCAAAAAGCTCTAGAAAACATTTGCCAAAAGCATTGCTTTGGGTAAAAGATATTGAGCTTGATTTTCCAGCTAACAGGACTAGGACTTCCAGAATAAAAATACTGACCTAATTTGAACAGCAATAATGTAAATTTACCAAATGCCAATTTAGAGCTGTTCCATTTAAAGGGAAGAGAAGGGCACACTCTATTCAAGTATCATAGTATTAATGAAAAGTCTCAGGAAGATACGAATACTAAGGGGAAACAAATCTATAAGAAGTTAAATTTATCTAGATGGGTTACATTGGGTAATAAATTGAGGTATGCGTTTGAAGCAGTTTCATTTTGAGATGATAAAGCATGGAGCTCATTCAGGCAGTAGCTAAGGGGTGACTGGCTGAGGCACTCCTTCTCTTCTGTGATTTATTACTCGAATAGTCCCTGCATAAACTTTTAGAAATCATGCTGTAGCCAAGACCGAGAAGCTGCAAGTTTTGTGGATCTGCACTGCTGAACAATACAGACCCCTTTATGTTTCTGGCTACAGAGCAAATAAAAAGGAAAGATATGGAGTTTCTTGGAATTCATAAGCTGTGAAAAAAAAAAGTTGCCAATTTCGTTTCTTACATGAAAAGAAATGAATGAAAAGCTTTTTTGAGACAAATATTGAGCTTGCCTCCTTGGGACACATGATGGATTCATTGCACAATTACTTCTTTTGTCCAAGAGAGAGAAGAGGCTGAGTGGATTTTGAAAATTTGCATGTCCATTTCATCAAAAAGAGGACAGATGAAAATGGGAGGCTTGATGTTCAAAGCAAATGAAAAGCATAAGAGGGTTGGATGCCAAGCAAACATATGCTAACTTTCCCAGGGCCAACTCATTATATTTCCTTACGCCCCATGCAGGTTCTCCTTATCATATCCATACCGCCCAGTCTGCTGAGCTCCAACTCAGTAGCGAAGGGTTTGGAATGAGTTTTTATTTGTAGTGAAAATAAAATAATAAAAGACCAGTGTCAAAATCTATAGAATTTAGGGAAAGAGTTCAATACTATCAAAATTTTCCAGAAATTTCCAACACCACCACCACCCATTCATCCTCACCTGCACATCCACACCTCTCACCTTTTCCTGTCTCTCTAAAAGTGACATTATTAAAAAGAGCACTGTTTTTGGAGTTTGAACGTGTGGTTCAAATTCTGACTTAACTATCTTCTTAGACATATGGAATCAGCATAGTGAATTATAAAGTTAGAACCTCAATTTCTCACTTGTACGGTGGAGCTATTTGTGCTTATTTTGATTTTTTTTTTTTTTGGATTAGGTAAAACACATATGATTTTAAAATATTCAACAATATAAAACTGTGTGCAGGAAAAATTAAGTCTATCCCCATCTCTGTCATTTAGTTACCCAGTTCCTTTTAATCTTTTAACACAAGCAATAACTGCTACCTTTACTTTATATATATTTCAGAGATATTCTATGTATGATAATAACAATAGTTAACATTTAATAAGGGCTTACTATGTACCAGGGATGTTCTATGTACTTTACCTATATTCACTCATTTAATTATCATAATTCAATGAGAATTCTATTATCCTATTTTGCAGAGGAGAAACTGAAGTGCAGAGAAGTCACACAGTTTAAAATGTAGTGAAGCCAAAATTATAACCCACTAAACTTATTCAAAAACTGTAGAATATACAGGAGAGGTCAAGTAATTACTACTTCAGAGTACAAAGGTTTATTAATACTTATTCAGATGATAATTCAGAGGGTTTCTGGAAGATAAAATGTGAAACTATAAGTTGTACTATACCTGGAAGTGAAATGAAAATGCAAAATCATCATGGAAAAACAATTTACTAGTTTCCAGTCCTCTATCTAATGCCTTTACAATTTTCCTAATGATTTGTATAATGATATGCCATTAATTGATTGCATTCGATGCTATAAAAACTCTGGAAGATTATTTTATGCCTGTCATGTTGTAATTATTGGTTGATCTGGATGTTGTGGAATTACCTTACAAAAACCAATGGGACCAAAACTTTGAGGCGCTTAAACAAGGAATTTCTTTTTGACTAGGGATGAGGAATTAGATTCCAGGGTAACAAGAAAAAAAATGATTTCCCATTTTTCAGGGGTACTGAGAGGGCAAACAGGGTCCAATTTCTTCAGAGACAAAGAAGCATAAAAGACAAAGTCTGTAAGGCAGCAGAGCCAATTCTATAGATAAAGGGCAAAGGCTTGGAAGTGCCAGTTACTCTGATGTCAATAGAATTCAAGAGCTTTCAGATATTATATAGTTCAACATTTCACGAAGTCTTTCAAGGAGCGCTGGCTTTTAGAAATATTATGTCCCAAAGGCATTAATGTTCAAATGTTTGTACAATACTACATATCCCCTCCTTGAGAAATACACAGAGGCCATTATCATATGGAAAATTCTCAAGGGTCCTATTGCACAAAACCGAATAAACAAAAAAACATTTAACTATGTTTATCTAGAAGTTTTCCAACGGATTCTGATAGAAAACATATTTTCTTTGAAATACTTGTTGACACCAAATAGAGCCTTGGGGCACCCTCTAGAAACACTGACACAGTCGAGAATCCCGTGCTGGCACCACCCATACACACGGCCACCTCACCCTGACTGATGCTGTGCCCAACATGGTGTAGTTCTTCCTCCCCAACCTCTTCGTCTCCACGAGCAAACAGCAGCCTAAAGAATTTGTCATGAGTCATATCACATGATCACATATTGTGCTGGGACTAATATTTGGATCTCCAGACTCTTACCCAATGCAATGGTGTTGCCCTTGAGGTGAGCTCAGCCTTCTCTCTGTTGGAAAAACACTGTTGAACAGACTCTGAAGTGCTCAGGAGGTCCTGCATCAGAGCATACTTAGAAATCCTACTGGATTTTGTTTTTCTTTTTAATTCTGCAGGATTCTGACCAATATGCCTGCCATGCACCCAGAGAATGCACTTGGTAGACTTTGTATTTCTACTTCTCCAGTAGGAATAATAATTGAATGTAGAAAAGAAGGGAAGACCAGTATAAAGAATGAAGATTTTATTGGCATAAACTGGAAAGTATATTTTATGGAAAAAATAAATAGTGAAAGGGAGTGGGGAGTGACCAGAGAGCCAATTAAACTCTCTCCAATTTACTTTATCCTGAGAGTCTCTCGTATCCATGAGTTCCGAATCTATGCCATTTGACAACGGGATAAAAATGGTTAGTCAGAACTGACATCAGTGGCATTTTAAAGAATAACAGTTCTCCACCATGAAGCTATAGTCCTGCCATCACAACGCTTGAAATGCTGTCAGAAGCTTTCCAGCACCACGGGAGAGACCTTTTAGATACAAGCAAGGTTGTCCACTCACAGAAAGTAGGCAGAACCTGCGCCATGCACCTGCCACATTATTGAGGAAGCAGCTGTCATACAAACATGGGCAGAACCCCAGGAGCCCAGACCTCACAGAAGTGTTCAACCTCAATCCACACCTGCCACAAAAATGTTACTGAATGCAGCCCAGGCCGAAGGCTCACACTCTCACACGTCCTAGCAGGAATCCTCATTCCACTACTTTCTTCACTCAACAGAAAACACCAGTACGAAACGATCGCCTTAGGCCTAAGGATTACCAACATCATTCTAGATTCTACGGCATTCTCAGCTCAGAAAAGATTTTAAGAGAAGAAACTGCTCTCAAATAGGTTAAGATTTTTGTCCTAAAAAAGAAAAGTCTAGCTTTTTTATGGAAAATTTTGAAAGAAGTAGGTCCATTTTCTTAAGGAGGCTTGCAAGTTGAATAAGCCAGTAGATGAAAATAGAGTAAACGGGGAGAAAAAAAGGCACCTAGAGCTTAGGAAGAACAAAGAAGAAAAAGTAACACACTTTGCAAAGTACTTCGTTGGTCCTTGCAATCAAGTCCAAAACAAAAGACCGCATACAACCATGGTGATTTAAGTTTGGCCTTAAAGGATTATTTCTTTGTTCATTTGTTTATTCTTTCATTCATCTAGTTTTTATGATGTCAATAGGCTCCCGATAAGTTAGCCTCCGGTAATCAAGATATGTGAACTTTATATTTAATCATTATTCATTTGTTCAACAAAATGAATGAGTAATAATTGTTAAATGCTTACTACATACATTAACTTATGCTAGGTACTGGGAACAAAGATGAATTAGAAATGGCCCCTGCTTTGCTGAATTCTACAGTTCCAAGAGAAAACTGACATATAAACATGTAACGACAACACACCATAACAGAGCTCCATATAAAATGCTACTAGAACACTCTTCCATACTTCCAGCCCTCTGTCTGCACTATTTGTTTTCACAATTCACATTTTCTTCTGTGTGTATCCAGCAATGATGCTCTTACATCTGAGCAAGAAAGCTGAAGACAGACACACCAGTTTCTTCGCTGACATTCAGTTCTAATCAGGCACCCAGCAGGAGGGATCAGATGGTGGTCATCCCTGATGGCTGGTTGTGGATGGTGGTCAGACCCTAAGGTTTCTCTCCCTGCACTTTAGCCAGCATCACGGTGAATGTGAGGAGATGGTAAATTGCATGGGTCCTGTGTTCCAGAGCCATCGACAGTTTCTCAGATGAACCTTTGCCCAGTCACTTGTGCTTTGAGGGGACTCAAGTAAAAGATCTTAGTATGTCAAATGGAAGAAACTGATAATGAAGGCAATGATGATGAACACATTAGCAAAAGGGCAGTGGGCACGTCGTAGGACATCTGGTTTGGTTTGAGAACAAGTGGAACCACATATTAGAAGAGGCCATTAGCCCGAATCCATGACAAGTATTTAATCTCTTTTGATTGACATTGGGCTTTATACACAAAATTACCCCCAAACAACCTCTCCTACCATTCACTCAGTCAGGAACAGCTTTTGAGAGTGAAATTAATAGGTCATTGTACCAATGACACATTCCAAATGGTATAACCGATATCTAAAACCAAACCTGTTCTTTCTAACTCCCCACTTCCTTGTGACTCAACTCTGCTTCATAGAATCTGTTTTCTCATTCATTCATTAATTTACCAGATACTTACTGAACACTAATAAGAGTGTTCACTGAGAGTGAACACTAATAAGAGTGATGCTTGTACTACTGAAACATATTTTCCCTGATAACTCTGAACAATGGATATCTCAAAAACAAAGTCACTTCATGCTCCACGCCACATCAGTCCCTCACACTGGAAAGACGAAATTGTCATAGCATGTATATTGGCATTTCAGGAGTTTCAGAGGCTCTAGTCATCACCAGGAATGCATTTCCCCCATCCCCCACCCCCAATTTCTTCCTCCTGCAATTGCTTAAACAATGAAAAGCTAAGCTGAATACAGTGGTAAGCTGGGAATCTTAACATATTACATGAAGCTTAATTTTTTCACAGAGGTGTTCCTAATTCTCCTCAAATAAACAGCATGTTTCTGGAAGCCAGAGATGCTGTGTTAAGCTTCCACACTATTTTTGACAATGTTTATCATTGTGTTGGGTGCAGAGTAAGTGCCTAATAAACACTTGTCAGTCAGCTGATGAAACATTCAAGTATCTTCCACTTAGCATTTTTATATCATAAAAGGAAATTTGATAGCTCAGTATGGAGATTTAAAGTAACTAGAACTAAAAGGTAGAGTCTGAGTAGCTCTAATCTACAAAAGCAATACCCTAGATTGATAGGTTTGCATGGAATCAACGTCTTTGCTTTTGGGCTATAAATTTGGACTGGCAACGGTGCACTCAAAATGAAACACTCAGATCCGTCCATCCATATTCATAATATTCACATACATAGCAGATATGAAATGTACCTCACCTTTGAGAGTCTTCAGTCCTAAAAGAAAAAAAAATGCATTTTATCTAACACATGGGCCTTAATAACTGGATTCTTCAAAATAGGTTCTGAAAATTTGAGCTTGATCGTTTTAAAAGCCAAATTAAAAAGGAGCCCACCCTTATACCAATATTCTTAAATTTGTAACTTTATCAGTGACATCATCTACCTCAGAAACAGGTTTCCCTTCAGAGAAAGCTGTCTAAATTTATGTAATGAACTGAGAGCTTGTTCCCCATTTCTTTCTCTACTGTGATTCTTTGAGAATCAAAGATGCAGTCAGCTTTACGGCCAACTAATTGAAAGTTGAGAATTTCAAAGGAGGAACAGACTCCATATTTCCATGTGAATGAATCCATCTGCACCAACAAAACATTCTTTGTTTGATATTTACATGCAACTGACAATTTTTAGAGGAATTATTTTAGGAGTCATATTTATATACGAGGTATATATATATATATACATATATATATATAAACATTTATTTATTGTCAAGATTTATTTTTAAGCTGTACTTCTACATTTTGAATATTATATATTTTTCCTTCATATTAATAGGGAAAGGACTTGATCGAAAATTAGAAACACTTCTAAGAACGTCCTTTCCTCATTGGATCACATTCCATATCTTAACCAACATGTATGGATTTTTAAAATTCCTTTTAGTTTTTACATATTGATGAGAAATAATAGCATATAAACCATTTATTAAACTGAATTTTATGCCTGGGGAAGATTGGGAAGTGGATTGCTGAGGGATTTGAATTTAGTAGTAAAATGGGGCATCGCGTAAACTAATCTAATCTTAATATTTAGGTAGTATTTCTCTCCAGGGCAAGCTATTCATCTGAAGAACAACACGGTCCCTGTACAGAGAAAGATGAGCTGCATGGTGCTGATTCCATGCCCGCCGATGTGTTACAAGTGCATGTCCCACTGCGGAAAGAGACACAGATTCCTCCAGAAAGCACTCTCCTTGTTTAACTCTTAGGTCTCACACAACAAACCGAGGACACTCATGGGACAGTGTGAGGACAGCCTCAGACAGGTACCGGGATGTCTAGAATGCTCTCCTTATCCTTCTTTTCTATGCCATTTCACAGAAGACTCTAAACAGTGGATTCTTTTAAAGACGTTTTACCTCAAACTTTTTTCTATGGAAAAAGGAAAGGGAGAGAGGTCCTGTGTTGAAGGGGGAAAGGGAAACTTGAAAGTACTGGTGAGTAGTAAGGACACTGAATGACGATATAATTGAGGAAGTAGGTTTTAATCCCCTTTTCTCTTGACTAGCTGAGTGAGTGCAGGCAAAGGTATTAATCCCTGGACCAGAAAGGCAGAATGAGCTCACATCTACTTTGCAAGGACTACCTGGTATCTGATAACGCTGCTTTTGGTCTGTAGCCCAATGTCTGGCATGTAATGAGCACTTCATAAAGAGTTTAAAACGAACAATTTGGATCTTTTGGATGCTAATATTTCTATAAACTGTGTTGAGTACTATAAATGTGGTGTTCTGAAACTATTTCTAGCATCATTCCAACAAGAAAATTCATCTTTTTATTACAATACATGGCATTGCTTTAGATTGAAATCAAACGTATTGAAATGCCTCACAGTAAATTGGTCCATAGATCTGTACGTTGCTGAGTTAGTCTGCTATGGAAAGGTAGAATGAAAGATGAAACAATAAATACACCATGAGGGAAATTTTCCTATTATCAGAATTCTGATGATACCTGCTATGTTTACTTCCACGGATTCCAAGCATCTCCTGGCCCCAGCAGGCTCACAGTGATGAATTAACTTGAAAAAACTATGTTAGTAAGCTCATGGGACCAGTCCATTTATATATTTATTACTTTTATTTTGCTAGAACCCACTACCACCAAAAATAAATCTTAGCGAATAAATGCTTCTTTTCAAGTGTATCCTAGCAATAGCAATACAAAAATAATTTAGGACCAACCGTGTAATTATGTGCATTTATTCCAACCTTCCATTACTAGAGATAACAAGATGAATAGTAAAATGTGAACTTTAACAATCCTGTAATTATAGCCACTGAACCATACATTATTGAAAGAATTGTGCAAAATCCAGATGCAAAAGAATCAACTGGGTATGTAAATAGAAATGCAATGGTAAAATAATCAAGTGATGGAGAAGTAATGTAGAAAGCTAAATTGCATTCCAGCATCTTTTATGGCCATGTTTTCATTTCTTTACCAAATACTGAGTTTATTTTTATTATTTTGCCATTTTTTTTTACAATTATATATTGTTCAGTAGCTATAACCAGCTTGGTCAAATATTCTGGGATTGCTTTTCATTCAGTTTCCGTTTTTTTTTTTTTTTTTAGAGCATAATTGGAATTGATAGAGTGTTTTCCATGAGCATTTTGTGTAATGAAGGAAATACTATACACTTCACTGGTGTCACCTGAACTATAAGAATGTATGTCCTTGCTTAGAGGGTGCAAGTTTTAGTAAAAACAAGTACATTTAGGAGAGTTCAGGTATTTCTCTGTATGACAATAAGCATGCCAAGTAAGAATTCAACAAGAACATTTCATTCATCAGTAGATGGTTTGGGATTTGTTGAGAGCAGTTTGAGGTGTTGATGCAACATATCAGATTCATAAAATTAGGAAAGGAAGTTAGTTTACTCATTCAAACCAGAGACAACTCAAAGTCCCTTTTTATATTTCTCAGGAGCAGTACTTTAATGGATACCATGAAAAGATATATATTTTCCAGAATTAGGTCCTAGTTAATGCTCAATATTATCTGCTAGTAAGGAGCAGTGATATCTATGATAAAAAAAAAAACAATAAATGGTGAAAAGAAAAATGGAGATTTGAATATTTATCTTCCTAACAATATTTTACAAAAGTTAATGTTATAAACAATTTGCACATTCAAATGCAGCTTTACTAAGAAAAGCATAAAAGATAGCTTAGAATTAAAAATATTACATTGTGTGGTTAATAAAACAGACCATTAGGAGACGAGTATATCCGCTCTTTCTACAAAGAGCCAGTGGTAGAAAATGGTCTAAAGCATATTTAAGCAACATCTCTGCGTGGTTTTAATTTGCCTTCAGTTTTCCTATGAGAGATTATTATGAGATATAATAAATTAAGAAGATGCATGTATCTCCTTGGGGAAAATCTCTTACAAGACAGAATGTGACCTTGGAAATTATTTTTGATTCAATCAGAAAAAAAAAAGGAATGATGAAGAAATGAATTATACAGAAGGATAGCTACTGAGGGGGAAGTTGTAAGAATAGAAACCTTGCATACTAAAATTTATAATTCTAATCAATCTCTGAGAATCCTTTAAAGAGTTTCAGAACCTGTTTTCGAAATATAAAAACTCCCACTTCAATACACTGTATTTTAATATCAAACGGTTGATTGTGTGTGTGTGTGTGTGTGTGTGCGTGTGTTTTCTCCAAAACGAATGGGTGGTATCATTACTATGATGGCACAAAACATTTTTCCCCATAAAATGAATACTTTCACTTCTATGCAATGGTCCATGATAATCACTGATAGATCTTTTGCCATCCAAAGAGGACTCATGGTGCTTCTGAAGTAAGAACGCCTTTTATTACTTTTATCTATTAAATATCGAATCTGATAGAACCATGTGAATGTGTTTCCCTCTAGATTAAATACAGCTAAAATATAGGAAAGCCTTAGAGTCTACTCTTTTACTATATCTCAAAAAAGATGACATTTGGGTTAGACAGATCAAATATAAAATTGATTTGATGGTCACTTCAATTAGTGAAAATTAAACATGTTAGTAGAACTATTTCTGGATTTAAAGTATATCTTTATACACATATCCATTCCTAGAGACTAACCTAAAAGAAAGTCCATTGTCTGCCAGAAGACAGGAGAGTGAATCACATGCTCAATGACCCTACTTTACATGAGCTTTTATTCTATATTTTTAAATGGCATGCCGTTTTAAGTATTTTATTTAAGTATTAAATTTTTAAGTATTTTATTCCTTACAAGCATCTGACTAAAGAATAGGAAAAAATATAGACAATGACAGATCCATAGTGGATGAATTATGTAGCCACTCATTGTGAAATTTCAGAACTGATAGTAAGGTCCATCTGATCTACTGTATTCTTTCCTTACAATTTGATGATAATATGGAACAATTAAAAATATTTATTCAATATTGATATTTTCCTCATATTATATAATGCAAATAGCACTAAGCCTCATTAGCTGCAACAATTTCTATCTTACCATATGACTTTCAGAAAGTCATTTAAGTTCTCAGAATCTTGGTGTTTTGGTCTATAAAATAGAGTAATATCTAGTTCCTGGATTTGTTACAAGAATTAAACATGCAAGTAAAGTATCTGACATATGGCTTAGAACATGCTAGGCTTTTAATAAAAATTAACATCACTACCTATAAACTTAAGTCATTTTATGAGAATGCATTTTTGATTGGAAAGAGATAAAAAGTCTGTGAGGAAAGGATTCATTTGAGATTCTAATGGAAGTTAAGAGGTAGCCCCAAGCTGGCTGTCAGCCATGGTAGGAAAAACCATAGATTTTGGAATCAAACATCCCTGTAAATCTTCCTGGACAAGTTATTTTACCTAAGCCTCAATTTCTTATTCTGTAAAACAGAGATTATGATAGTCACTTCATTCTAATAAAAACTAAGTGCAATAATGTGTATTAAAAACTTACAGTGTCTGGCCCATAGTAAATCAATAAATTGGAGCTATTCTTCTTCATCAAATAGTAGAGATGGACATGAAGACAAGTTTAAGGGAGGCCAGCAAAGACAGACTTTTATTCCATGTTTGTCTTGTCTGTCTGATTAATACTAAGTTTTGTAAAGTAACCAAACAGTGTGTGAAGAACAATGGGACCAAGAAACCTTCTGGATGTAAACCAACACATAAGCTCAACATATAAAAAGTTTACTGAAATATAAATGGGGTAGGGATGAGCACAGTGAACCATTAGCTGACTGTGAGTCAGCAGTGCAGTACCATTATTTCTTAACTGGAAGTCACTGGCATACATTATTAGCTATGTTCTCTGTCTTCCAGATTAGTCATGATCTTGCTGAAATGCTTTTGTCTGGCTCAAGCTTCCATATTTTTCAAAAGCCTGGAGAAATTAAGCCGAAAACGAAGACTATCAAGCAAACTTATTAAAGTGAGAAGGGTCATAAATAACGGAAAAAGAGAAAATTCTGAGGTGACATATGTCTACGATTTTACAGTGAGTGTTATTAAAGGGACATGAGCTCAACTGCTGATGTTACCATGAGCATCACACACGCACACACACACAAAGCCCTAACCACTACATAATTTAAGTGGGATATTAGGAAAACCCTTGTATAATCAAAACTTTGAACTGTGTGTCAATTTAGAATAGAGGTAGAAGATGATGACCTATTCTGGTTCTATTATTCTATATAAAAATCTTTTAACCCAACCCTGTGAATTTTTATGCTATATCATATTAATCTTGATCACTGAAGTAAAAAATCTAAAGGCATACATAAGTTAAGTGAGCTGACAAGGTAAATAGTGAGTCATTCATTCAGTGGCCAACCCAGAAATGGAACTTTCCTAGCTTCAAGCCTTGAAACTCTTCCTCCACTGGCTTTCCTTGATGATCTGCAATAAGAATCCTATTCTCACTCCAATTAAATGTTATAAGATTTTCACTAATCTCCTCACTGGCACTATTTCTCAATGTCTCAGTCTCATTCCACCTGCTGAGACATCAAACATTTGCCTTTCGTGAACGTGTTTCAAGAGAGTCTTCTTTTTCAAGTACATAATTCTAGGTAAGACTCACAATAAAATATTTGTTATGTACATAGACATTTTATGGACATTGCCAAGTTCATCATAATATTGAAGTCACTACCAATCATCTTTGCTATAAAACTATGCAATGAATAACTGTCATCCTTCTTGACATAGAAGCCAAAATATAACAGGCTGAAAAATATATCATATACTCTACTTCTAACATCCCTACTATTTCTCCCTATAAAAAAATCTTTGTTAATGATCTGTCCTTCCCTCCAGGTTTGTTCTATAGTATTCAACTTTACTTATACCCTCTACCTATTTGTGAAACTTCCTACAGCATCACACTAGTGCATCATCATTACATATCTTGAGAAATAACATTTTCAAAACAACTCCTCTTTGCTTTCATATCTTTTTGCTTCTTTACCTCACTATTGTCTATTATTCCAGCTCCATGCTGTATTATCCAATGCCTCAAAGTATTTTTCATATAATTTGTTCTGAAGATATAACTGCATAAAAAAAAATTTCCTGGCAGAAAATTTGGCTGTTTGGGGTGGGTTTTTGATATAATTATTTTTCTTTCATTCTAGGAAATGGAATCTACAAAAATTTAATAAGAACAAATTCACTAATGGGAGATGGGGATCAAATGAAATGAATGGTTGGAATCTTCACATAATATCATTTTATTTTAAATCAAGTTTATCTATCGCCAACCCAAATTCTCAGGGGACTGATGACTAGGAAGGAAATTATAAGGTTTTTTTGCTGCTTTTATTTTCCTGTATATCTTCTGATAGAGATATGTAGGGAGTATTCAGAAACAGTGCTCAGAAGACAGCACGGGTTGAGAGTACACAAATTACCTCATTACCCATTGATCAATCAAGAATTGCAATGATGCTGTGCAGAGCATTGACTCATTATAAGCCAAGAACCACTGAACTCAGAGAAGCATGCTTGGTCCAAATAATAGTGCTTATAGAAAGAGATTAAAGTCTCTTAAAGCAAAAATTAGGAAGACAAATTTTCCTTTGACTATATTGCGCTTATTAAAATATAATTCATATGAATTTATAGACTCAAAACATATGCTCCCAACTCTAGCAAAGAGATACTTAAAAAATGGTTTTGAAATTAATATAAATTCATTTCAAGAACTAAGGAGCAATGGATTCATAAAATAGTCTGCCTCAATCCTCTTAATTTCTTATAACTACCCCTAATATGCAATCATTAAATTCATAAACTGGGATATTTAAAAAATAGGATATGTCCCCTTATTCTGTCCCCTATAGTAACCCTGCTCCTAACATGTCCCTTTATTGCCAAGATCTGTTATCTTGCAAAGCCCCATAAGAGTTGAGGTAATAATGTTCCACGCAATGATGGAAATTTTAAGGAGCACTGGTTTTTTCACTATAGTATATCCAACAGATGCTTCAGGACCTCCAAAGTCAACCTGAGAACTTGCTCCAAAACATAGATTTGCAAACATTAGAAGCAGAAACGTACAAGCCCTCTTCTCGGATTCCCTTCCTATAGTGACATTTGAACCAGTAAATCTAGCGTCAGTCTGAGCTTTCTCAAGTCCTAGGCCTACTACTCGCTAATTCAGTAATCTTCAATAGTCTTGGTGAAGTTATTACATTTATCTGATCCCCAGTTTCCTATAAAATGAAGAATGCAGAATATATGCTTGGTTATTTATAAGGAATACATAAAAGTAATAAAGTTCTTGGCATTGTGCCTGCCAAGAACTAACTGTACAACCAATGTTAGCTCTCCTACTTTCCTCTTTCCCCACATTTTCCTTTCCTCACTGTGAGATTACAAAGTAGAGCACTGAACCAGGGGTTGGGAAATTCAAGTTCTTGGTGTGGGTTCTGGGTAAGCTTTCTATCATACTTCCCTCTCTTCCATGTGTAAACAAACAAATAAACAAATACAATTTTAAGAAATGAAGACATAATAAATTGTGAAGGTTGAGAATATGCTACATATGCTTAAGCCGGCAATGCATTCTAGCCCTCCAACTATCCAGTATAGTGGTCATTCAACAGCCACATATGCCTATTGAACAGATAAACTATGACAACTTTGACTGAGAAACTGAGTTCTTAGTTTTATTTAATTTTAATTAATCAGAATTTAGATTTACAAAACTGATCATAGATTCAGTTATCGAAAAGCTGTTTACTATTTTTAATGTTGCTACTTGAAAATCTTAAATTGAACATGTGGCTCTCATCAAATCTCTGATGGAAAGTGCATATAGATGCACGTATTCATTTCCAATGTTTTCCTTATACTGTGCAAATGCTTTCTCTTTGAACTGAGAATAATGTTGCTAAAATCTATAGTTATTTGGGTTTCTTGGTGGAATTATATATTGTAATAAGCAATGAATGAGGAGCAGAATGATGATGTAAGTGAGAGGAAATGCCAAAAATTAGTGATTTAGGAAGAAAAAAAAAAAAAAAAAGAGGAGAGGACTCTAAATCAAGAGTAAGTATACAAGTAATTTACCAGTCTTTGATTCTCAGCCCAAAAATCCCAAGACTAAACTCTATTGATGTTAATTAAGGCACTCTGTGTTTATTTATACTTAGTCTGAAGCATCTGAAGAGAAGGGACCTTGTCTGATTTATCTTGAATCACTTTTATAAGGCCCTAGTACAGTACCTGTCACATAATCGGTGTTTAGTAAATATTTGTTGAATTAAACTCGATGTATCTGCAATCAGAAAGTAGGCTGATCTTAACCTCTCTCATGAAGATGCCTTATGAATTTTAATATAAGATACATGTATAAAAATTTGGAGGCACTTTAAAAAAAAACATAATTTCAAGTTATTAGTGCTATTTGTGCCAAAACAGAATATCTATTCAAAATTTTTTTAGTAGGTAAAACTTCTATGGCAAGATAGCAAATACAGAGAAGATAAACAAAACTTGTTCTCTTTAATAACTCAGCAGATTAATACATTTGGGGTAAGGAATAAAAAATGCAATATCAGCATCTTTCATAGGTAAGCTCTTTTCTCTGTGTCCTTTCGCATTAGCTGAACCAAGTAGAAACGCTATATTTTCCTTACTCCCATTCTCTGCTCTTAGTCCTCAGCGGCATCACTGTCAGAAATGAAGACGCTAAAGAAAACACCAAGAAATCAACCCTCCTGTTCTATAGAACACCTGATCCCCAGCTACCCAGTTCAACTACAGGCTTGGGAAGGAACCCCGCCAATGAAAACACAATATTCCACTCTTCTCCTTTCATATCATAATGATTTAGCTCATGATTTAAGAGAAGAAACCAAAAGAATATCTGACAGAATAGTCTGTTTTGAACTTTATTTAAATAAAGCATCTAATATTAAGAGTCAATGAAAAATACAATCCCTTCCCACATACGATGATTATAAGAATCCTGGAATTTAGGATTTTTGAATGGCAGGTAGGGGTACACATATTCAGTAAAGGGATAGGGTCTCTATTAATTTACCTAAGCATGTTGCATTTTCGATAGCTAAAGAGCCCCCATGTAGCACCTGCAGATAGATCTACATAGTCTTGGAAGGAGAAATAAATTTAAAATACCATGATTCTAATGACATGTTCAACTTGTAACAAATGTATATAAAGGGATACATTTTTTATTTCAAGAACTCTCTTTGTATTTATTTTCTCTAAATATTTCGATTTTACCTAATCAAGTCATGAAAAATAGAATAGTATTATGCATTTTCCCTCTATTTGGTTTGATTTAAACTTATTGCATTTTATTTCCTAATATTTTTATTGATTTCTTACTCCTGTACCTTTGCAATATGGACTCCTCATTTATAAAAATTAAAGCATGAAATTATTTGCCTTTAAGTTATGAATGAGCTAATAATTTCCAGGCATGTGGGGAAACACCTTATACCTAGAACGGGATGAAGAAAAACTAAACTTTTAGAAAAGTTCCTGAGCAATCACATTTTTCTATTGCCCTCATGAAGGGTGAACATCAGTTACCACCCAATTTCCAATGGGGTCATTAGAACTATTGAAAGCAATCAAGGGTAGAAAGGAGGATGTTTTAGGGCACTTCATAATTTTAGGAAGAATTATGGCAGACAGCAAAAAGAACAAGAAATGAAAGAAATGAAGTGAACTGAAGCAACAAATGACAAGCTGTTGAAAGAAAATGAAAAGAAATGAGAAGAAAAAGAAAGAATGATAGCATAGATGTATGGTCACAGCACAAACACAGAGACACCCACCACTGGGTCCGCGTGTACTGACTGCTGACATAGTTCTGCAGTGGTGCATCCCAAGCACCCATTATTCTCTTCATCTGCTAAAGAGTAGGTGTCAAAATGATAGATGATAACTCACTGTATCAACATTTCCCTATAGCCTCGAAGCCCATTATCAGCAGAGATAAACCTGTGCCAAGATAAATTTTTATCAGAATATGGGCAAGGAAGAGTTCAAAACGGTGTTAGATTTAACAGAATTTTATTGTCATGGGCTCCCTAAAGCAATTGAGGAGTACTAAGATATTCTATGCAGGAGTTGGAATCAAAATATCATGTTTCCAATCTGTTTGGATTGGTGCTTATAACAAGTATTCCATTGAAATAAGGTAAAATGATGATTTTAAAGGAATAATTTGTCTTCGGAGTTTTCTCTGCTGCTTGGATTTTTTTTTTTTTTTTAAGAAAGTAAGAGGAGGAAATGCAGATGCCACTTAAGACAGTGGAAAATGAGCAGAAGCTCTTTTAACTGTTTTGAGCTGTCACTGAGTACATGGCTGTTAATTCACCTGGTCCTCTGCCCCCATGAGAAAGCATAATAATACTAATTATAGCTATCAAGCTAGAAGGGGAAAGATGAAGAAGAATATGTAGAGACATTTTAATGTTGGGATCAACTGAACTGGGACACAACTTCTGACAGATATTTCAATCCAAGTGAGTCAAATTGCTCTAGGAAATACTAAAAAGGACTATTCTAAATGGTCCCTCACCATTTTCATCTATCATATACATCTAAAAATACCCCCTGAGTTTTTATCTATTGCCCCAACGCAATCCATGTTCTGCTAAGACTCTTTAAATGAAAATGTCATTCTGCATCTTTCTGAAATGGCAGATGCCTTTTAACTCGGTAATTTGGTCATGATAAAGGTAATGTGGCTGCTAGATTGACGTTAAGTTGCTTTGCATAAAGCCTAGATTTAGAGCGGCAATGGGACCAATGAGCTCAACACTGTTTTGATCTTTGTGTATTGTGCCTGGGCCTAATTTTTTAGCAGCTGTCTCACACAGCTTTCCCTTTCTTTCACAGTTATGTAAAGATAATCTCAAGCTTTTCTCAACATCTCTAAGATATGTTTTACTATGGAATATAGTTTCCATTTTCTGTCTGGGAACAAGTGATTTAGCAAATCTGTGTTCATACCGTGTGCATCTAATTAGTTTTTTTTCCCCCAGATTTCAGGATGTAGGTTAGATATATTTATTTTCCCCCAACACTTGAACAATTTCTTTATAAGTCATTGGCATAGTTGGTGGTCAAATAAAAGTAGCAAGTTTATTTGGTTATTGAGATCAACCTGTATTGTTCCAAAGAGGCTAAACTGGAGGAAAGACTAATGACCCCAAACAGGAATAAGTAGCCTAAAATAATAATTGTTTTTGTTTTATTGACTTTATTTTAAAGTAGAATTAATAATAATATAAGGTGCACTTTTTTGCCTTGAGGGTCTTAGCAGTTGTGAAATCACTGGAAGTTTTAAAAATTAAATCAGGACAAGAATGAAAGCCTTAGATTTCGGCCATGCTGTGTATTGTCTTCAGTCCTATTATTCCATTCTCCTGGATCCTCGGAATCTTGATATCTACGATCCAAGAGAAAACATATCGTTGTTCCCTTATATTTGGTCGCGGCTCTCCAAGTCATTAATTAACGCCTGACTTTTTGTTGTGTTAAACTTTGCATGTTAAGTGTCATTTCTTTGTCATCCAACTTAGCTTGTTTGGAACAGTACTGGATAGGCTTCCTTTGTATCAGTTTTATGGTAGGGGGTGGAGGAAAGAAGGAAACATTCAATTTACAGCAAAGAAGGCAGTCAGCTGGACTCAACTGATTCTTACAAACATTGGGGGGACTGGAAAAAATGAGTTGAGGATAGCTTACTGATGTCCCAGTAAACCAGCATCAGCTATCACAGGTGATTACATACATGTGCGCATTATGTTTTATTTAAGAGGTGAAAAGAGAGTAAATGGCTCTGTTCTCAGAGCCTTGTTAACAACTTCAGTACACTGATGATTTTGTTTAGCATGTTACCTCTTCAAAATAGTATCTCTGTAATCAAAGTACCTTCCAGAGAAAAGCCATGCATTCTTCACAGTATGGTCACAGCTATAAACTTTAACCACACCTACACAGGTGATTCTTCTTTATTCATATTGGAAGGACTAGAGTTTGCATGATAGTTTTTTCTCTATCCTACCATACTCTAAATACTTGTAAGTATCACTACCACTTACTGAGCAACTACTATGGCTCAGATTTTTCACAAATTATCTTAATCTTCACAACAGCCTCATAATATAGGTTTTGCATTCATTTTATAGATAAGGATATTAAGATTTAAAGAGATGTAACTCCCTTTACTCTATCTATCCGCCTCATTCCTCAAATATAGGGGGTCAAATATAGGGTAGGGGAGGGTGAAGTTGGTAAAGGGGATCAAATATATGGTAGCTGAAGGAAACTGGACTTTGGGTGGTAAACACACAATAAAATATATAAATGTCAAATTATAATGTACACCTGAAAATTATATAATTATATTAACCAATGTTACCCCAGTAAACTTAATTTAAAAATTAAAAAAAAAAAGATTCAAAGAGATTAGATAAATTTGCCAACATCACACCACTTGGTAAGAGCATAACCACTGAATGTTTCTCCATCCATTTAACTCCATGTCTCCTGCATTTATCTAGAAAAAAAATGTGCAGGGCAAATTGTTTATCTGAAATGTAGGTGATTATTTTTAAAGAAGAATTAAAAACTCTACAAAATATTTTTTCCTCCAAAGTTTGGGCAACCATTTCTTAAAATACATGAGTTACTTATTGAGCATCCACTTTTTAGTATAACCTTTAAAACTCTGTTTGAGGGCCCAGGTTACACTTTTACCTCTGTAACACTGTCACATAGTAGATGCTTAATAAATATGTGATGAATGAAGGAATAAATACTAGAACAATATTCAGTGACAAGAAAAAGGCAACATTCTATGAATGTTAGAGATGTTTACTCTGATAAAGGAATAACTCTCTTTTGCTCAAATCCAGGAATTATACGTGTAATCAGTCTAGTAGGGAAACATAGGACAATCTGCACTATATGTAGATATCTAGACCTTAATAGGCAGCTGTCTACATACTGTACTGTGATGCTAATTATCGGAGCAAATGACTTCTCTAAAATGTACTGCATTTACTTTCCCATAACCTCTACTCAGAGGGAAATTACACACACGCAAAAAATAGCTCTGTAGGAAATCATATTTGCAAGCCAGTTTCTTAAAAATTGTCAAAAACAGTCACCCCCACCCTTACTCTGAAGATGACTTCCACAAAGCAGAAAAATGGAAAAACACTTAATTTCTTTATAAATTAACTAGAATTAAAGAGAACAGATATGTTAGAAGAGTTATGTCTTTGCTACCTGAAACCACTCATTAAATGAAAACAGGCATTTGGCATTTTCAATTATGGAAACTAATACAAATGTTCTCCCATTGAGGCCAATACGATTATGAAAAGGATTATGCTCTAAACATATGTAGTTATTTAACTTAAAGCCACAAATCAAGGCGGTATATTAAATATACATTAATGTATTATGGGAATTGTAACTGTAGCTTCTTCCCATCTCCCATTAACTTCGGATCAAACTGACTTTTTCCCCCTTTTGCCCTATTTAGGAAAATAACAATATAATTTTTTCTCTTTTAAGTTACATCCTTAAGGATCTGAGGATAAGAAAGAGGATTATAATGGTTGGCCTTCCCACAGACTTATGGCAAGAGATGATGTTCAGATGCTTCTGAATGGAGAATGATGAGAGGTCTGGGGGGAAGAGGCTCATTAAAATAATCTTAGCAAAAAACAGCAAACATAATTTATCAGACACCAAAACTGCCCAAAAGACGCCGCCACTTCCTTTAGTATAGATTCTTCCGACAGCCTTCGGCTCTTTGTTCCCAGCCCAATTTGAGCATTCAGGGGCAACATTTCCACTATTTTTGTTTAATTTAAAGAAAATGCCAAGGCTTGGCTTGCAGGAGATGAAAGCATGAGGGTTCACCTCCCCGGGGCATCTGCTCATTTTAAGAATAACCGATGTGCTGTGTGTAGTCAATGCCAGAATAACTATCACATGGTGCCCTGCATGTCTGAGGCCTGAGCAAACACTTCAAAACTAAGGCACAAACTGACTTCAAAACCCACAGCTCCATGTCACTAACCTCCAGCTTCTCTTAGAGGGACAGAAATGTTCCCACAGAAACGGAGCAAAGGAAAGGGAGTAAGGAACAGAAGGAAAGAGATAAAATTCCACTAACATTAAAAAAAAAAAAAAATCAAAAACAGGTAAATCCTAACACAGAGGATGCAAAGTTAAAAACACAACATGTCGATTATATGGGTAACATTCACATCTGTGGTGACTCATTGGGTTAAAATAGTCATTTTAACTCCTTAGTATCCCTTCTAAAGATTCATTTTTAGGGAAATAAACCACCAGTATTTTCTTTCTTTCTTTTTTCAATCTAAAAATGAGGGAAGTAGAATTCTCAGGAATATCAAGCTGAGATAATTGGACTTGACCTAATGGCCTTAGGGAATAATGCTCTGGAGCCTGCAGCCTCAGAAAGCCTAGAGGAACACAATTGTCTTATTAAGGGGCTTTCCTGAAGAAGTCCTAGGGTGGGCCACTTAAACATCAGCAGTAAATACTCAATTGAAAGGACCAGTGGATTAAACAGGTATTAGAACCACTATAAAGAGACAGAGGGAGAGTACTAATCTAACAGATGCCCCACCTGCCTCTCAAGAGCCACCCACAAATCAGTTTCTTAAGGTCCAGCTGAAAAGAATACATGTGTTTAAAAGTTAGCGTTGGTGAAAAGGAGATATGCATATCTCTTTCATCATTGCTTCTATATTACATACTAACCAGTACAAACAAAATGAGAATGATTAACACTTTCATTTTTCCTAGGAGTGAGGGTTTCCCCAGGACACGGGACTTTCAGTGCTAAAATTGGGACGGTCCCAGGAAAACAAGGATGATTGGTCATTCTACAATTGACCAAACAGAACTCAATTCAAATGGCATTCGCTGAAGTCTGGGTTTGTTCACTTTCCTTTGTTATGGGAGCGGAAGTTAATATTTTCCTTACAAATTTTTAAAAGAACTTTACAACATCATGAATATCCTGGAATAGAAAGACACCTATATTTTTAGTTACTGATTTCACTGTCCTTTGTTATACAGAAAAGAGGATGATAATAGGAAGTATAGATTGCATGATTTTTTGTTGAGAAGTCCTTCATATTATTTAATACAAATATTCATAATATTATATCTATAGTGATCCACAAAGGTCAATGGTATTAACATTCACTCTTTATCATTTCAGGCTTTCCACAGCGGCTCAGGTCCACAACTCTTTCAGAATCAGCTACATTAAACATCACGTAGCCACATACGATTAAGGATTAAGACACTTTTTGTATCTTTTAACACATTCATTTATCAAATTGAACCCAGTACCAGGAGATCCAGTTGAATGAGGGAGGGGAATAAATATCACTGTAATAGGCAAAGATTATAATCCAACAACAGGAAACTGCTTTATGCAGAAGATAAATAATAACAGATGTTAATGGATCTTTTCTCTATTGATGTCTTTTTTACCTCCTGCAATTATTTTTAAGTGAAGTGAGATTGTAAATGGATTTAAACACAAACACTAGTTTGAACATGATTTCAAAGGCATGAGGATGCAACATCAAGGTGTGATACTGACTGAGAGCTGAACCAGGGAACTGGGGTAAACTTCTGCGTCCCAGGGAAAGCACGTGGCAGTGTCTAACAAGAGTGTCTTTTAACGGACACTCTTCTTCATTGTTAGACTATGCTATGGAAAAAAAGCAAGGCTATTTTTTACAAATAAGGAAATATTACCAGAACATGTCACAAATAATAATCTAATTATACTTGCAAGTTTTATTTTCCCTATTCTTATTGAGACCTCATATTATGTAACACATATAATATAAATTACCTCATATATAAAGGAAAAGACTTTCATTTACGTTATAATCTTTGACCTTGCTTCCTTTACTCAGGTTTGCATGAGAGATTTTAGCCACTGTATAAACTTCTAACTATAGTCAAAAGGAAAACAGAAAAGACATGTATGGGGTACAGAGATAGGGCCATCTGAGTCTTGAATGAACAGAATAGAAAAGAGTACTTAAGAAAGAAAGATAGAAGGGAGAAGACAGAATTTAGAGATAGAATAATAACATTATATACCTGGAAGTCAAGAGAATATAACCAATATTTATCGAGTGCTTATTTTGTCTTTGGTGCTACGGTAAGGGTTTTCACAATAGCCATGCAAATAACCAGAGCAATAGTTGATAATGACCGAGTGCCAGAGTGACCAACTGTCCCACTTTCCCCGGGAGTGAGGGCTTTTTAAAATATAGAACGTTCAATATTAAAACCTGGATGGTCTCATTGGGTTGCTGCAAGGATTAAAATGGAGCAATGAATGCAAATTGCTTAGCACTGTGTCTGGCGCAGACGGGGCACTCACCTGTGTACCCGTTTGCCTGAGACTATCCTGGTTTTAGCACTGAAAGTCCCTTAGCCTGAGAAACTGAGTTTCTATGTGTATTACTCATCTAGCGTTTGCAACAGCTTTGGAAAATAGAAATATGTATTGATATTACCCCATATTACAGATGGCACAAAAGAGGCCTAGATATTTGAAGTGACTGCTTGTGGCTGCACAGATCAGCACGTGCCTAGTAGGGACTGGAGCTGAACAGACTAACTCCCACCACGCCTGCAGACTTCCCTATGGCATTATATTGTCTCCCAGTGAAGTCTGGGAGTACTTGTTAGTGTCAAGAGAGAGAGAACCAGAGGGAGAAGAGAACCACACACCCTTGGCTAGAACCTAAGTGTCTGTGTTACTATTAGATGATAGAATGATATCAACAGACAATATCAGTCAATTCTAAGGAGCTCAAATGTGAAAACTGAAGCTGCCTTAGCTTGTTGAGAACATCGATGCCAGGAGAAGTCCAGGAACAATTTTGAGCTTTCATACTTCCCTCCTTCTGAGGTTAACTTCTATCTATTTTGACTACGGCTGTAACTAGAGTTATAACCAGGCAAAGGATAATGTGGCTTGCAGTTGAAAAGAAGTCAATTGGTGGAGCTGGGAAATGCAAAAGAAGAAAGGGAGAGAGAGAGGTGAAAAAAGGAAGGACAGATGGAAGGAAAGAAGGAAGGAAGGAAGGAAGGAAAGAAGGAAAGAAGGAAGGAAGGAAGCAAGGGAGGGAGGGAGAGAGGAAGGAAGGAAGAAAAATAAGAAGGATGGGCCCCGGAATGGGGAGGATTAGCCATTTTATCTACAAATATGGCACAGCATATTGACTCCTTATAATTAACTCTTGATGACATTCAAAATCACTACCAAAATCCAGCCAATCTAGATTAGTATTTTTCTTTTACCCAATAACCAAAGTTTGTCACTTTCCTTTGGCAAATAACCTGATTTACATTTCTAAGGCAAGAAAAACCATCCATAAAAATATGTATCTGTGCCAAGTGACCTGACTCTGCAAATTTAATCATTATAAACTATGAAACTTAGAAAAACCAAAACCAATCACCCACTTCTTAGGCAAGATCTGTACTTGGGAAGCAGAAGACATATAGCACCATTTGTCTTTCACACACCCCGGGGGTCAGCACTTACTACAATCTCACATACAACTACGAAACTTAGAAAAATATTCTTTGGAGATACAACTCAATTATGTGTTGTTACATTATCTCTAAACCAATGAATGAGGACACTTTAGGGTGATTAGAAGAATAAAATGAGATGATATAAAAATTTTAGAGCTTTCCCTGTAGTATTTTAACAACCCAGGTTTACTCTTTTCCTCTACATTTGCATTTAAATAATAAGAATATAATTAGGGAGGATAGCTAATATTTCTTGAGTACCTTCTATTTAACAAGCACTGGGAAAACTGTGACTGGCATGTCTGTGTGTGTGTGTATACAAGTGCGCATGTGTGTAGAACAGGAGGTGTTGTTACACAAAAGAGTGGATAAAGAATAAGAAAATAATCCTCTTTTTGCTGTGGCCCAGTAACTTCTCAGGTTTTATGGACTGAGAATTTCTGAAAATATTTATCTTTTTAAAAAAAATTTTTTTTTGGCAATGCATTTCTAGTGTTTTGGAAAAATTAACATTATGTGAATACTAATTGTCTAATCCCTTCTATTTACTAAATGTTTAATCTTATTGACACTGTATTTTTAAAGTGCAAAGTGTACACTAGTGGATTTAAAGTTTCTAAAATGCTCTATTTTATAGTTTATTTCTTTAAGAAACATCATCGCAAGTCATTTCATGGAAAGGGACTTCTATTATTTATGTTGCATCTCATTAAGTTTTTACTTTCATCTTCTAAATTTCCTCCTGAGATTAAATATTTGACTTTTATGGGGGCACTAAAAGAAAATGCGTCACTTTCATTTTGGGTCTGAAAACATCATAATCTTGAGATTTAAACAGGCTGAGTGTTGACAAAAGCTGTTTTAGCCGTTACAGAAACCAGCTCAACACAGTGTCGGCACATTCAGAAAAGTCTCTTTAAAATGTGTCAGCTTTGCCCATTGTTCTATCAAAGTTGATGACCAAATTTACTACCTAATTATAAACTTGTGCTCCTCACAACATGAGGAATGGAGAATTCTGAGAAGCAAATCAATCAAGTAAAGGTCACACTACACAAAACTAATGAAAATGACTAAAGATCCCAGATCATAAGATAAAATGGGGAGTGAAAAGAGTTGCCCACTGATACCCAAGTGTCAATCACAAGAACTTACAATAATAAAATCAGAAAATGTATGCAAAGCATATAGCAATATATCTAGCCTATTGTAAATAATAAATAAATGGTAGTTTTCATTATTATACTTGTTAATAATACAAATATTTCATGTTTTGTTGTCTAAAACACTGGGCCTCAAGTCCTAAGATGGATTAAAATACTGCTTCTTCTTTTTATTTATGAGACATGATGCAACTTATTTAAAGCCTTGACTCATAAATTACAAACACACACAGAAAGTCATCTTATAGGATTATTGTATATAAAATTAAGATAGGAAAAGAAGGGATGGAGAAGAAAAAAGGGAGAGAGAGAGTCCAGAACATTCCTTCCCATTAATAAGTACCTGAAAGTGAAGGAAAAGAGTGAGCAAAGTCTTCTATATTCAGAACATGTTTTTCTATTGAAATGAAGCAGAAAAATATAATAACCTGAGGGCTTTCAATTATTATAAGTAATAGCCCAGATCAAGAATTGACCAAAAGTGCTTAACTGTCTAGAAACTCTCTTCCAAAAAAAAAAAATTCTATTGGATGAGCTCTCAGGAGGTGAGGTTTTTAGAAGTTAATATTCAAATTAAGTCAGTATATTGAAGTTATTTGTTTGATCCCAAATATTGTATAACCCAGTCAGTAAAAATAGCTACCTTTTAATTAGTAATTACCATAAACCAACGTGGTTAAGCATTTTACATGCATTCTCTCAATTAAACCTCGTAATAACCCTTTTAAAATAGGTAATGCTATACCCATTTTATAGATGACAAAACAAGTTAATAAGAGATAGTGCTGGAAGTTGTGTAAATACTTTGATGTGAGAGGTTGTATAGAGAGTATTATACCGGTCAGGGATACAGACTCCAGAATCAGATTGTTTGAGTTCAAACCATGACCTTCAGATATTGGGCAAGTTGTTTACCCTCCTCTCTGGTCCTCAGTTATGTTGTTAGTAAAATGGGAAAAATAATAGTGCCTACTTCACAGTGTCCATGGCCCACAGACAGCACTTGATGAATCTTGACTGTTATTATCAGTCTTGTTTTGAAACCTGGTTTCTAAAGTCTATTTATCTTTATTCCTTTTTAAATTTCCTTCCAGGAAATACAAATTACTTGACCACTGTATAGCTAAGTAAGGGGATAAAATTCTTTTAACAACACGAGCTTCTAGAATCTACACAATGCTTCCATGCACTATTATCTCAATTGGTTCCAATTCTGTACAAAGCTGTGAAACTGTTAAGAGGAAGAGCTAGGCCTTGGCCGTGGGACTTCAGGCTCAAGATGTTATGATCTCTCTCCTAATAAAAGATTTCTGTGATTTATCATTTGGCTCTGTCTAGTAACATGACAGAAAATGACTGGATAAAAGAATGTAACATTTAGTTACATATCCAGATGTTCCAGCCAGTATAAGGCCAAACATCTGGCTGATTAACTAGGTACTGCATTTTTTCACCCTGACATTGGGCAACATGTCAAATATGACTGATTTGAAACAGAAGAAAGCAAAGTGTATAGAAGGAGCTGTTAGAAGAAATACTTTACGAAATAAAAGATGGCATGGACTTTGCTATCATCATCTGCAACGGCAATTTATTTGTAACCACTATCAATAGCCCTACTGGGGAATACAATCTCGCTTAACTTGTTCTACCATTTTGACACCTCTAACACAGAAATGTAATTTAAAATAAAGATTCATGGAACTAATATCCTTCTTGCTTCAGACTGTTAAAGAATCTATTGTTCTCACAGCTTGGAGGTGGGGTGAAAGTCTGAATGCATAAATGAACACATGGATGATATACAGCTTGATATAAACATTGCCCAGCTTTTAGTGAGAGATCAATGCCTGTAGAATACAAAGTTAAAATACACGGTGTGCATAAAATGCCTTATGTTTGAAAAAAAAAAAGTAGTCTTTTTCTATAACCATAGACATACTGTGATTTCCTTGGGGAGATAATAGAACTGATCACACCAACGTTTATCATATTAGTATAACTATAGCTAGTGAGCACTTGACCTGTTCCAAGCACTTTGTTAGGCAGATGTGATATCAGCCTATGAGGTGAGTACTCTTGGTGTTCTCATTTTGTATATGAGAAACCTGAGGCTAAGAGCTAGAAAGTGACTTTCCCATTTTCTCATATTTATTATGACTTTGTATCTCCAATTGCTAACTTATGAAAAGGTTTAATCAGGGCTAAGTGTACACATGGGCTGAAAAGGAGTTGCATTTAATGTGAAAGAATCATAGAATTTTAAGCCTAGGGGGATCTTTAGAGAGTAGTTAATTCAACCCTGATATTTATAGATGATAAAACCAGGGCTCATGAGGTCATAGTTTACCCATGATTACACGGTTTGCTAGAATGAGAATGAGAAATTCCCACCATGAGTACATTTCTTTCTGCCAACACATCATTTCATAAACATCCAGTTAAATGCAAATGTCCTCTCTAGAAGTGAAGAGATCCATTATAACCTACTGTAACATTATCAGGAATTAGCTGGTTAGACAGAGGAGGCAGGATTTGATGAAGAAATCTGATGCCCGAGAGGTTGGTTGTTAGGGGAGGCAAAAAGGACCACTGCTTAAGAGGAGCACAGCTCTTTAGTCAGTCCTGTGACACTGGGCAAGCCACTTAATCTCTTTAAGCCTCAGTTTCTTCTTCTGTAAACTGATGATAATAATAGCATTACTGTCAAAGAGTTGATGTCAACATAATACTTACAAAGAGCTGTGTGCAGCACATGGTGTCTTTTAAGAGCTCATCGCTCCTCCCAGGAAGGAAGGTATAGAGGAAATCGGAGGACTTCATAAAAGATATGAGACTGATGGGAGATTTATGGAGCCAGAGAAATGTGCTTCTGACCTCTCACCATGTGGCTCAGGGCTGGTCCTGATTCTAAACTCTACTACCCCGCTCCTTATCAATCATTATTCAGCTCAGTATTCAGAGGAACAAAAGAAATGGTTTTAGATTGTCATTACCAAAAAACTTACAAAAACCAAACACACACCCGTTCCACCAATGTGCATCAGAGATTGATTTGTGCCGTGCTGTATGTGCACACAAACTAGGGTATGCGGAACAGAGAGTTGATGGACTTCGTATAGCAGATGACAAACCTGATGGATTACCTTTGGTCCAGATGAAAGCTAGTCCAGGATAAATCTCCATGATGGATTCACTTTGCCATTTTAAACTTCAAACACCAGAGTCCCATAGTACAACAGACACTATTTGACTAAATTCCCCATAAATTGTACTTCCTCACCCCTGGATTACTTAACATTCAGAAACAGGCTTAATAAGTGTTGTGACTTATTCTTATCACTACAACGAAAGGAGGTTCCTTTTTAAAATAAATAAATATATATATATTATATATATATATAATATATAATATATATATATTTAAATTCTTCTAATCAGTGTATACTTGAATTTTTGATTATAAAAGTCTTTCATAGAACTATGCTTGGATCCTAAATGTCCTTGAATTCTATGTTCCAAAGTTCAATGAAAACAGTTATTGGAATTCCTGTAGGTTCAATATCCTGATGTTTGAGAAGCTTCCGGATAGTTTGTTTAATTTGAAATGTTAGTCATAATTTACAGGCTATTATTAGTTTGTTAGGCTGCCATAACAAAGTAACACAACAGTGGCTTAAACAACATAAGTGTACTGTCTCACAGTTCTAGAGGCTACACGTCCAAAATCAAAGTGTTGACAGGGTTGGTTCCCTCTGAGAACTATGAGGGGCAGATGAGTTTCAGGCACCTCTCTGCATCTTGTAAGATGGCCAGCACACTGTGGCCATCTCTCTCTATCGTGTCTTCTCTCTATCGTGTCCATACCCAAATCTCACAGTGTCTTCTCTGTATCGTGTCCATACCCAAATCTCTTCTTCTAAAGACATCAGTCTCTTGGATTCAGTCCCATCCTAATAACCTCATTTTAATTTTATTACCACTGTAAAGACCCTATGTCCAAATAAGGTCACATTCTGAGGTCCTAGAGGTTGAGACTTCAACATGTGAACTTTTTTGGGGGGTGAGGGGATATATTTCAATCTATAACATGGGTCATCGGAATAAATCACTGAAAGGTATGTGTGTGCATCGCTTTCTTTTTACTTCAACTTTCCCTTTCTTTTTCTCCTTAAAGTCTTGTCTCTTCTTGGGAAACAGGTCCATTTCTTCCTAAAGCATCTCACTGGTGTTCCCCTACATAGCATTCACTGAAATTCTGTCTGTATTAATGTGGATTTATTATTATTTTTTTTATGATTCCAGAGACCTCCCTTTTTCGTACCTTCTAAAACCTGATCCTTTCATCATGTCCTGTCAGACACAGATACCTCTAGATTGCTGGAGAAATTGCAGACTAGAAATCGAAACTTAACACAAGGTAACTGCTGAAAAGTATGTGTGTTAAGAAAAGTTATGCTCTCAAAAATCCATAAAGCAATTTACTCCCTTCACTTTTCATGGAAATCCATGCTAATTCAGATAATGATAACTAATGATTTGCCACATCAAATGATGGAAACAAACTCATAAAAATTGACCTTACCGATCAACCATTTTCAATTAAATTAAAGGGAGTATGAATCAACTCCACCAGTAATACAAGAACGTTTTCTCTTAAGATTGTTTGATAAGGAGGTGGAGAAATCATCTTCTGAAATGTGATGAAATATATGATGGACTGTGGCATAAAAACTACAGAAGTTTAGGCAATTCTATATACTTCCTTGTCACAAACCTAAAACTTAGTCACTTTCCAGTGATACAATAATCCTGGCTCATTTCCATATTGGGATAATTACCCTACTCTAAGTGATAAATTAAGATTAACTATGGAACTAACTACCAAAAATGTATCTAATTTAGAAAACTCCAGCTCTCTATTATCTACTCTTTATCCAAATTAATATAAAATACCTGTCTGTGCTTTAATGGTAATAAAACATTAGTGGAAAAAATTCTACTTTCATCACAGAGTTGAATAAGAATCAACTAATACTTACAAATCCTAGACAGCATTTTTTCATGGATGGGAAATTTCAATATACTAGAACGATCTTGTGGCTCTGTTGACAATGATGGAAATACTACAATAAATCTCTCAGTACAATGCTGGTATTTGAGGGATTAATGAAATAAGGAAGTACAGAGGTTATAGAAAGCTTAAAAGGCCATGAAAGGAGAAAAATCTAATTAGAAAATTAAATATAAAGATTTAATTCAAACTGTATGCTCGGAGATGGGCTAGGACTTGAATGAAAAAAAATTCATTGTCACTTCACTCAAAAGCCATTTGTGAATGGTCTTAACAGGGAAAAAAAATGCTCGAGAATGCCTCTGACATATTTCTCAACCTTCTTGAGGTGGATGTGATATTTTTAGCATGCATGAACCAAGGCTTGCAGCCCTTTGTTCCTCACCTTTCCCTATCAGCATTTCTGTGTCAACATCAAGGAGGTTTCAAGTGCTACTGAAAAGGGAAATGTTGCCTCACTCTAAAAACTGTTCCAGATAATTGCTGAAAGCTCAATGAAAGTGACACTGAATAATCACTTTATCATGCAGCTTAATGAAGTCTTTTCTGAAACTCAATCAAATTAATACTTTGTTAAGACATTAAGTACTAGTTCTTTTTACTTTTTATTTGATTTTTAAAACTTCCCCAAATTAAAAAAAAGAAAAACAAGAAAAGAAAGCTTTCTCAGAAACTTTAAAAATAATTGCAGGCAGTTTAGATTTCTTTTTTTAATTCCAAAGAAATTTATCCTGTATTTTCTTAGCAGGGTAGAGGTAAAGGCAAGGGCAAAAAAAAAAATCATGGACATACTCCCCTTCCCTCTCAGACACCATTAGAATATTACTTAACCTCGAGATTGTTACTCCAATTGATACGCCTCCTCAAAATGTTTACTAAATAATCCAGGCCTTTTACGTTTGTTTAAAATCCTGAATGCATTTACACTTATCTAAAATTATACTAATTCAGTGCCATCTTATGTTACTCAGAGTCTACTATAATATAAGATGTTATTTTAATATGTTGGGAATAAGATGATGAACGAGACGAGACCTACAGAAGCACATAACTCATGGACTTTTCCACTGAAGTTGAAGACAGATGATATCCACATAAATAAATCAACAAATAGGATATTTTTAGACAGGGTAGCCAAGCAAAATCTCTTCACAGAGGTGAGATGTAAGTGAAATCTGAATGATGAAAAGAAAGCACCCACCTAAACATATAGGAAAGGCATATTTCACACGGAAACAATAAGTTCTATTATACCCTCAAAGAATCAGAAGGTTAATCAGGCCAGAGGGCAGTAACCCCAAGGCATAGTATAATAGCATATGAGATCTGAGACTTAAGCAGGGCTAAGATCATGTAAAGACTTCAAGGCAAAAGAAAGGAGTTTGGATTTTTACTTTACATGCACTGGGACGTGACTGGACACCCCCACCCCACCCCACTCTCCTTTTTTTTTTTTTTGGCTAAGAAGAGTTCTATGATGTGCTTTACATTTTAAGTGATAATTCTGGCTGTGTCGCCATATGAAAAATAAATTGGTGTGAAACAAGGATTAGAAGCAGGGAGATCAGCTTGGGGGTAGAGTTGAAGTCTAGGTGAGAAATGATATCGTAATAGACTAGTTCGATAGACAGAATTAGTGAGTAGTGGGTCACATTTGAAATTTATTTTGGAGATAGAACAGACAAGTCTTGCTAATGGATAACATAAAACATTTAATTTATATTAGTCTGTCTTTTCTCAAAACCTTATCGTAATCACCCTGAGGACAGGAGTTATGTCACAGGTTTCCTGTGACCCCATATCACACAGCCTGGTGCTGAGGACAGAATCAGTTATGGAACAAATATCAATATATTTTCCCTCACTCTCCTAAGGCAAGTAATTTAAGCACTGTCTGCTCTCTTATTGTCAAAGTGGTGATAAATTTTCTTATCTACCTTTCAAACCTGATTATCTAGTAGAAATATTTGAAACATAAAAGGGTATTCAATCTCTACCAGGCAAGCCACACAAATTTGCTTTTAACATTTAGTCTTTTCCTTTCTCTTAAGTGCCACAGAGACTGTCAGGCAAAGATTTTCACCAATAATCACCTGGGCAGTTGGAATGTACAAATACTCACCCAATAGAGTAATTTAATGAAAACAGCAAAAATACAGTTAAATTAGAAATCTTTTCTTGTCTTTTTGAGGAGTAGAGGATATTTTAATTGTGAAAGCACATTGAATGAAGCTCAGGAGAATCAACTGCATAGATTATATTCAGAACAAAATATAATCAAATGATTTACTTCCTCTATAATATATGTCTCCATATTTGCTTCTGAGCTACAAAAATCTTAGGTAGCCCAGGATGAATTCTGGAACCAAGCTGATTTATATGTCCTGTAAGTTTCTTTCAATTATTTTGTCAAAAATTTTCCAGGTACACTTCGTGTTACAAAAAAAAATCTGTTGTTAATCTTTTATTAAGGAGGATATTTCGGTTTAAAAGAAGAAATTTTCCAGAGGTATTTTTAATTAAAACAATAATTTTTGAATCATAGCTTATTTTTCCAATCTAAACGGTTTCTTATTTTTACCACATCTAAAGAACTTGATTAATTTAGCAACAGGAAAATCGATGCATAATCATTTTAATTGGTTTCAGATTCATGTTCATGCAACAGTTTAATGTAAGAATCGAATAACTGTAACAGAAATAATATTTAATCTATTATTTTAGTTCTTTCATATCAACAGTATAGAGCAACATTTTTTTTTTTAATTAAGGAAACTGAATGATGTTAGTGAAAGTTCTACTTTTCCAATATAATAGACAAAAATGGTTTGGTGAAAAGAGGCATTGAGAGCATAAATGTATGGGTTATACAACTATGCAGAGGGGTGAAGGCTCGCTGAGGGAAGAATGAGTCTGGCTCTTTTCCCACTTACCCCTTCCCTAACCCCCAGCTGATCACCTCTTCATAATGCTGGAATCTTGCAGGATAAACTGACAAGTGCCACAATCGCAGATATTTCATTTACAGAGTCAATAACACCTGTCTCGTGGTGTTGACACGAGGTCTTGGAAGTAGTGTGAGTATAGCACCAAATGGAATAGGCATTCAGAGAAATTGGGTTGCTGGATTTTTTTTTTTACTTCCTGCCTCAGAATTTAATTCCCTTAATTTCCGTTTGGAGACCCATGAGGCTGGAGGAAAGCTGTCACAGCTCCAGGGACAGAGCATATGCTCTAACTAAATCCATGATCCCACTGGCAAAACAACTCCGCATGTGACCTAAGTCAGTCCAAGCTCAGTGAATCCCATAATGTTTTCCTGAGGTTGATGGGACAAAGATTCTCTTTTTTTTTCCAACTCGAAATGAATGAGAAAGCAGATGGCCCTAGAGTCGCTGGCCACTATGTGAGAACCATATTGAATATCCAGCTTTGGTAGAAATTCAATACCAAAAACAAAAAACAAAAAAACAGGCGGAGAAGAAACAAAGAAAGCAGTAACACCTTGGGTGACATCTTTGAACCTGGGATCAAGTCTCACCTGAAGTGAGCCTGACATTCTTTTCTGTTACACAAGTCAATGGCTTGGTTTTATTGATTGAGGCAATTTAAGCCAGATTTTCTGTTCTTTGCACTCTAAGACACCCTAACTAACTCAGTTATACAAATCTGAGGGATAACACAGCTCAGAAGGACATAATTTCAAAATGTTCCCCTGGGAAAATGGGTAAAAAGCCTCCAATCCATTGGTTCTTAAACTTTTTTAGATCCTAGATGACCTGACAATCTGATATAAATGATATGAGTGATGATATGAATGATAAAAGATGTCTGTGATGGATTCTTAGGGGACAAAGAGCAATTCTACTGTAAGTTCTATAGAGACTTACAGTTTATATAGTATAATATTTTATAGTTTCAAAGCAGTAAGGTCTTTTTTTGTAACGTGTGAACAGATACACATTGATGTCAGAGAAGGAAGTGAAGATACATGTCAAACCGTTCAGGTTACTTCAGAGGACAGATGGGAGTTTGGGAGGGAAGAGAATTAGGAACTTTTAAAAAATGTCTTCCAATATAGGCAGAATTGTTCTAATTAGAAATGTTACTTTTTGGAGGGAGACAAAGTGGGTAAAAGGGGTCAAATATTTGGTAATGGAAGGAAACTAGACTTCAGGTGGTAAGTATGCAATAGAGTACACAGTTGTCAAATCATAATGTTGTACACCTGAAATTATATAATGTTCTTAACCAATGATACCCCAACAAATTAAAAAAAGAAAGAAAGAAAGAAAGAAACTTTCCATCCTGGTAAGGACTAATTTCATTCTCTACATTTGAACTTTAAATGGTTTTAGATGCTTGTCCAGTTAGATTTCCCTTTACAAGAAGAATTGTTGCTTCAAACAGTGTTCCTCAAACTTTAACATGCATATGAATTACCTGCAGATCTTGTTAAACTGCAAATTTCTGATTCAGTGGATCTGAAGTGAGCCCAAGATTCTGCATTTCTAACAAGCTCCCAGGTGATGCTGCTATTGCTGGTCCTGCACATCACACATTGAGTGGCAAGAGCTTGAAGGATTTGCAGTATAAGGTCTTACTGTTTGCCTTCCCCATACACCTACCCTGCTTACAAGGAACCAGCAGGAGATACTGTTAAGAATTGGTGACTTACTGTTACTGTTGATAAAGATTACTCTGGGTGCTAAGGAAGCAGTGGAGAGCTCCGCTGCCTTATTTGTAAATGCTAATCATGTAGTTACAGTGTAAGGCATGCCTCCATAAAGACCAGTCCTAAGGGGCCTATTTGTACAGGAGACAATAATTTCAGAACAGCTTTCTAAGAGGAACGGACACACTCAGGGTTCAAAGACCCCTTCCTTCACCTGTACAGAGATCTGCATTGTAACCTACTAACCCTCTTAAGTTGCAGGAAGTATCACATTTCTCATTTTCACCTGTTTTCTCTGCAGTCATTATATTTCATTTTTACCTAACATGACTTTGAAACGTCTGAGCTTTGAGAATATAAAACACTAAATGCAAAGTCTTATTTTTCAATTGATGAAGTCATTGAGAGGGCTCGGGTATCTTCCAACTGCCAAAATACTAGAATTGTAGTTGATTAGAGAATCAAGAAAATAGCACTAAGGACTATACTTTTAAAAATTAAATAATGCCAAACACCCAATTTTACAGAGTATCTTTCATTGTTTTCAGAACACTTTATTAACTGGCCTAACCTTCACTGTCATAACACCGCAGTGAGGTTAGAACCTACTAACAGATATTGTCAAATACAAATCTAATTTTATCTCTAATAATGCACAGCATACTCTATTATTATGAAGGAAAGGAGACACCCTTGCTTTTCCCAAACATATCACTTCCAAAAAACCTGTCTGTCTGTCTGTCTGTCTGTCTCTCAAACACACACACACTCCTCCCTCTCAAATTCAGAGGTCAAACCAGGAGGTTGGGTTATAGCAGAGTTGATCCATTCCATATCTCTACAGCTGTGATTGATAGACAAAATAATACTGTGAGGACAAGCTAATATTGCACTGTGGAAATAGCTTCTCTCAAAACAGGACATATAAAAATACTTCAGAGAGAATTTCAAATACTTCCTTCAAACAGCTGTTTTTAATGATTTCACAGGACAGGTTACACATAAAAAGGAATAAACATCATTTAACAACGCTACTAATTATATGCACTTAACATATATTATCACGGTCTTTGAAACAACTTTGTAAGTATGATCATCCCGATTTTTCAAATAAAACTAAGGATTAAAAAAAATAAATGACAACTTCCTCCAAAGTCACAGGGCTAAAAAATGGCGGTACTCACACTTGAACCCAGATCTGAATGATTCAAATTCTGAATTGTCCAAAGCCCTTGCCTATAACCACTCGATCAGTATGTGTCTCTCAAACTTTAATGCGTAAACAAGTCACCCAGGGTGCTTGTTAACATGCAGTTTTTGATTCAGCAGATCTTCTGCAGAGCCTGAGATTCTGCTTTTCTAACAGGCTCTCAGGAGATGTTGATACTGGTGGTCCAGGGACCATATTTTGAATAGCGAGGCACTTTGACAGTGTTTCTCAAAGTGTAGTCTCTGAGCTGGCAGCATCAGCATCACCTGGGACCTTGTTAGAAATGCAAATTCTCAGGCTCTGCTGGAGACCCACTTTGGTGGAGACCCACTTTGGTGGTGTCCCAGAGATCTATGACTTAACAATCCCTCCTGGAGATCCTGATGCACATGCAAGTATGAGAACCAATGGCTCATGTCCAACTTCTCCACAGACGTGAACAATCTAAGTCTCTACACAATTTAGAATAATTCTTAGCTGAGTAGATGTGATTTCCTCTTGTTTTCCTCAGTCACGCTTTTGTATTTACCTGAATTTTTCACCACCTCCTTAGTCAAAAAGTGGCCTGGCCAGAAAAGAAGCTGAGATTGTGAAGGTAACGTTGTTCCACGGCATTGCAGTGGTACTTTTATCACAGACTGCGATGTGTGATCCCAGAAAGAGGTAACTGAAGTGTGTGTGGGGGCTGGGGGGCAGAGGAGGGGGCAGCTGACACTCACCTCATTAATTCTCCCCCCTCCAAAAAGGGGAGGAATTTATCTTTCTCAAAGGAATCTCCCCCATAGAATGCCCAATTTTTCTTCCTTATTCTACTGTGCTTTGCCAAATAAATACTTAGTCTCACATTTTCATTCTAAATAGTGACTAGGAAATAAACGTTTTTCCTTAATTTGAGAAGAAACATGTCAAGTAATTAACAAACACAAAGAAGACAGTTATCTTAGATCTCCAGTTGGGATGAACAGTAAGACTCAGAGGAAAATTACAGTGCTTAGAAGGCTCCGATAAATAAAAATGAAAGATTTTAATTGGATTTATTTAGATAAAAAACAATCTGTAACCATCACATTTCTAATAACAAGTGATAAAATAATTGAGCATTGGACTATGTGCTTTACACAAATTATATCAATAAATCCTTAAAGCAATACTGCAAAGCAGGGATTTCTTTATCCCCATTTTAAAGATTATATATAATGGGCTTATGGTCCAGGGATGATGGTCCAGGACACATGAAAAACTAGTAAAAGTCAGAGCTAAGATTTTAATCCAAGTTTATCTTTTTCCTTTTCCATGGTGGCTGTTGTTCTGTGCTAGCATTCACTCCCCACTTAACACACACCAGCTGCCTGGACTCATGTGAGAACTTGGTAATCCCACCCTACTTATTCTTCAATGTCTCCCAACTCTTACATGTGAAGATCAGCTACAGACTGATTGATCTCAAAGCCAATCATTGTTAATGCTCCCCCTCCCCGAAGCAGGTGAAAGGACTCCCTTGGAGAATTCAAGAAGGAATGGAAGAAGAAAGTTTCTTTGATCTTCTCGTACTTGGCAAGTCAACGCTACAATCTCCAAGACATCAAGGACAGAACAGAACTCTGGGAGTCCTAGAAATAAGAATACAGCCACATGCTGTTTCATGAAGCAATCAAAAGGGAGGAGAGGTTTAAGAAGAAGTACCTTAAATATCTGGGAGTTTACAAAAATTTATTTAAATACACAGAAGAAACCAGTAAGAGAATATGGGAAACTTGATCTCAAGATTCCACATGTCTCCTGGTGAGTTTAACAGCAGATGTAGGGTTTAGGAGCACACTTGGTCCTCTAGCAGTTCTTGTGTATCCCAAGATGCAGAATTAACACATGTCTTGTGAGGATTTAGCAGAACAAAAATTTCCATATTGTACCAGACTCTAAAGAGATTGGCCATGTAAAGATTTGAGGAAAACAAATCAACTCCTCTTATAATTTTCTTGCACACACATCAGCCCATTTTTAACAGATGCAATCTTTCATAACAATTGGGCTTGCTCTTTTCCTCTCCCCATAATCACAATAGAAGGCCAATCGAAACAGATTGTACTGCACAGAACAAAGCAATATATCTGCATCCCTTCCCTGAAGTCATCATTAGAGATATGAGCCCCTGCATCTGTGAGAGATTTCCATTTGTATTTGGTTAGTCATGAGTCTACGTTCACTTCAAGCCATCCGATTGGTTTGAACGACTTTAATGAGTCTAACAAAGATGAAGATATTAAACATAGAGCTCATTATTAGTCAGAAGTCTGCCATGTTCCCTGCTGTATAATTAACTCCTTTCATTCAACACATTTAAAATAGCATCAATGAAGAATATTTAATTACCTCCCTCCAAAAGAAGGTCCCGACTCAGAGTCAGTAGCCAGTTTCACAATGAGGTCCAATTTAAATTGTTCTTAAAATAATGTTTCCGCTAACTATAGAGGCAACTTAAGTCCAGGCAATTTCGATGCAGGGAATAGAAATGATATGACAGAACTAGAAGAAAAACATCTTTAGCCTGTCATTTCTTAAAAAATGGATGAAGCATTTTTAATGGCAGAGTATTTTCTTAAGGAATTTAAAGTATGTGGCCAAGGTCGCAAGGAAAAAAATAAAACTATAGTGATGGGGAAAAGTGCTGTACGAATATTGGTGATCAGGATGTATCATATCAATAGGAAAATTTTGTAAATAATAAAATATACCAGCTTCTACACGAATCTGACCTTGGGATTGTTCGTAATCCAGCTACCATAAAGTGAAATTATGAGAATGAAAATCACAAAAGTGACAACTAAGACAATGCTTCAATTATGCCTCCAGGGCTGAAAGGGACATAGTGGAGGTGATTCAAGTAGCTGTCCTTGTTTCCAGCCTATGCACTCCTATTCAGTGAATACAGCACCTGTTTAATACAGCATAACACTGTTAATTACTATGGCCTTTGAGAAAGCATTGCTAGAACCTAGGTATCCACAAGAAAGGATGGCCAGCCTAGTATTAACTAATATTAAGATGTTGACTGGCCATACCACTTATTTGCCATTCTGACTGTAAGGACATTTTGTGATAATTTTCTCAAAAAAGCAGAAATTTTTATAACTCTTTCTCATCATCACCATCATCATCATCACTGTCAACCTCACTGCCACCAGACCTGTACAGAGTTCTAACAATGGACATCAGAGTACACGTGATATTGTATGGACAGTTGCTCAGGGCCACCCAGCGACTCAATTTTTGGGGGGGTAATTACATCTCTTTCTCATTGTTCATAGATTTGGCAAACTTGAAAAGGTGACTTCTTTGTTCTTCCCTAAGGATCAGTACATTACCTGACACCTTTGAGGTTATAGCAGAGTATTTCAAGAATGGAGATGAGGGGGTGGGGAGTGATTAAAGTCTATGCATTCTGGCAACAATAGCCTGAAAAAGTTACTAATTATTTTCTGTTACCTAGACCTCCCAAGGTTATCTGATTCTTTTTGGAAATCTTTCCTCTAGTCTTTGGCTTGATTCTGGGAGCTACTCAAAAAGGCTTTTGATCAATTCCTATCCTAGTTAAGATAGTCTGAGCCAATTCTGTTGCTTGCAACCAAAGAGCCAGAACTGATCAGACCTGGGGCACATGAGGAGGCACACATTATGGTCTTTTCCCTAAAAAAGCTGATGGCCCTTTGGCTAGAAATGACAACTGCACAAAAAGGATAAAAAGCATTATGAGGTATCCAATGCTAAGTGACAGATAGGGGACTAGTTTGGGAATGGAAGACAATGACTGACGGCAACATAGAAGGGGGTCCTAGATATGGCAGATCATCTTAACTGAATGCAGAAGAGCAGCTGTGGAAGTTATATAACCAAATAGTAGTGGGGGTGGGGAGTGATACACACACACACACACACCTCAAGTCCTTACCATTGCCTGCCCTCGCTCATGCATTTAATAATTCATATGTAAGCTACAGATAGAGAAGTATATATAAATATATAAATATATATATTTCCTTCCTTGCTTCTAGGATACCTCTTTCTTAGTAAAAGGAGTAAAAAGACTACAAAATATGGCATAAACCTTCTCTCAAGATGCCTGTTAAAAGATGGACATGATCACACAGAAATAAAGTACAGAGAAAACACAAGCAAACCTAACTTGAGCATTTTTTGCTGAACCTAGTCTGAACAACAAAAAATCAACTCGTGCCAGGAATGTCATGCTATTTTCCTGCAAAATTACTTCCTTTAATGGAAAGGAAAAAAGCAAAGTAAAACAGTTGCTCAGTGCAAGTATATCCACACGCTTACACACACAGATCCACACGTCCCATAGTGCCAATAAATCCCTTTTCTTGAAAATAAAAACCTTTTTATTTTCTTAGGTGAGGCAACCCTTGGTTGACCTCACAGATTGCAAGGACCTTGTCAGCTTACAATCCCTTATTTTTTATTTTATTACGCCTACAGCACCTGGTCTTCCTAGGTGGTCTCCCATCCAAGTATTAACCAGGCCTGACTCTGCTTAGCTTCTGAGATCAGACGAGATCGGGCTTGTTCAGGGTGGCCGTAGACGAAAATAAAAACCTTTTAGACTATAACACAAGAGCACGTCCCTTGTATCTGTAATCACCATTTTGATGGAGAAACAGTACAGTTCTTTATATCTATTAGAAAAGTGTTCCTCGTCTACGGCCATGCCACCCTGAACAAGTACGATCCCATCTGATCTCGGAAGCTAAGCAGGGTCGGGCCTGGTTAGTATTTGAATAGGAGACCACCTAGGAAGAATGGGTGCTGTAGGCGTAAAAAGTAAAAAATAATAAAATAAAAATTTAAAAAATTTTAAAAAATAAGAGATTGTAAGCTGACAAGGTCCTTGCAATCTGTGAGGTCAACCAAGGGTTGCCTCGTCTAAAAAAAAAAAAAAAAAAAAAAAAAAGCGCTCCTCTTCCACTGCTTCGGTTTTTTGCCACCCAGCTAGGGAAGGGAGGCCCTGGCAACATGGAGGTTGGATAACCTTAACTCTCAATCACAGTCTGGTGGGCAGGGCTGCTAGTATTTATTTGGCCCCAGGGTCCCAAAGCCTTCTCTCCACTTGAATGTCTAATAAATAAATAGATGTAAAGTAAGACCAACCCTCCTTCAATATTTTATGACGGTTTCCAAAAAATTTAAGAATATTATTCTATATATTAATTTCAAAATCGGTAATGATTCATTGTTAGGTCCAAGTCGCAGCTTCAAACTCCGCTACTTTAAGAAGAGAATACTTGTGAAAGCAGAGAACAGCAAAATAATATTGTAACACATCCACGTCATCACCGTAAAACAAAAACTTTTGCCTGAATTCCAGTGATAGCTTCCTCAGTTTGTCTTTTCTTCCCCTTTGCCTCTTTATAGTATAATTGGCACGCAGCTGACAGGATAATTCTTTTAAAATGTAAATAAGATTATATTAAAGCCAAAGTCCTTCAGTTTGCCTACAAGGCCATACACAATACGGCCCTGGGCATCGCTTGGACGTCATCGTCCACCTTGTGCTGGCTCACTGTGTTCTAGCCACCAGCCTCCTTGCTGTTCCTCAAATAAGCCAAGTGCATTCCTGTTTCAGGGTGATTACATCCCCTCAATGTGGAATGTTCTTCCTGGGTATTCTTATGGCTCGTTGCCTCTCTTCATTCGGGCACCTGCTTTAATGGCACTTCCAAAGAGACGCCTTCTCTGACCATTCCTTCCAAAATAGCATCCCCAGCACAGTGTCCAGTCCCTCATCCTACTTAATTTTTCTTCAGAGAACTCATCACCACTTGAAAGTACATACCTATTTCCTGATGGGTTTAATGTCAGTATCCCTGACTAGAACATCATTTCTCTTAATGCACAGATGGTATTGTTTCCTGTCGCATCCCCTGGGTTTTGCATGGTGCCTAGGACATAGCAGTAACTCAACTGAATAAATATTTATGAATGAATGAATAAACTATTTTACAATAGCACGTTGCTTTCAAATTTACATATATATATTTTTTTCATTTAGTACCTAAAACAATACTAGAAGCATAGCCTTCAAGGTTCAAAATGGGCATACAGCATTATTCACATCTGGTTTAAAAAAAAAAAAACAAAACAAACGGTAGAGATACAGCAAGTTAAAGAGATCAATTCAAATCTTCATGGCTCTTAAATTTCCCTGCCAGCATTTGAACTCCGGCATAAGACTCTTACTACACAAGGATGTGTAAAAGCATCAGGATATTAGGTCCAGCTGAGATTAGGACTTCCCTCCAAGAACCACCATGGATGTGTCTCTAACAATTTCAGCATCAGGAATGGACAGAGGGGACAGCTGAAAAAAACTAGGCGGTCTCATTTGTAAACAAATGAGTATTTCTCTTCAACCCCTCCTCTCGGCTCCACTCCTTAATTCCTATCAGGCCATAAACTCCTTCCTGAGGACTCATTATCCCTGCCTTCTGAGGCCTCTCTCCAATGGTGAAAAGGACTCCGCCCACTATATCATCTTAATCAGCAACTTAGAAAACAGTGTCCCATAAAACAGCAGCAGACCTGAAAAAGTGCAGTAATTGCAATAGCGCTGCTAACTAACCATTCGGAGCTACTTCTGCATAATTAAGAAGGTGCTTTATGACAGGCATTTGTGGCATTTAAAACATTAAAAGGAAAAGTAGCAGAACGTGCCACACCAGGAGCCGTACAGTTACTGAATGGAGAGGATGTGGAGAGGAATAAAGCTAAACCCCAAAGAAAACAGTCTCTTTTCTTGCTAGAGTTCCTTTCTTCCCCCCAGTGTTTTTTTCTTTCTTTCCCTTACTGCAAAAGAGTAGCTGAGGGAATAATTTAGCAACAAGGCTTTTGCAAAGGTAGCAGCTGTGTGCTTAAATTACCAGAGAAATGCTTTCAATTGTTCCCCTTTAGAATGAAAACACTGCATGGTATTTTCCCAAGGTTGGAGCTTTGCGTGCAGCAGGAGGGTGCAGGGGAGTGCTAGGAAAGCGGGATGGGGATAAGCAAAAGATGGCTGGTAAGGATAAAACTCTAGTTTATCTACTTTGGGATGCTATGTTTGATAACAGAGAAAAAAGGTTGGCCATTATACATGCAAAGGGGCGCCGTACTTAGTACCTTCCAAGAAGGGCTCCTGGCAAACAAATCATTCTTCTAGTCAATGAACATTTAGTGGGCCCCTACTATATGCCAGACACTACTCTAGATACTGTGAACGGGGAAATAAATAAGAAATCAACTCTGCGCTCACAAGGACCTTGCAGTCCATTAAGGGAGGCAGCCCAAATAATTAGAACCCAGTGTGGATTAGTTAGGACTGTGAGTACCAAGTGGTGAGCAAACCCAGAGGACGCAACACTTGAATCTGTTTAGAGAAAGTTTCCCAGAACGCAGCAGGCATTCACATTCTGTCTCTGAAATGGGAGAATCAATAAAACAATCCATCAATCAACTTGTTTATAAGGGAGGTGCCACTGGAGTCTGATCCTAAAGGAAGAATAGAAGTTCACCAGATACTTTCAGCACAGGAAACAGCATAAAGAAGGTGTAAGCCTGACCCTGCCTGGCTCGCTGAGGGGCCAAGAAGAGCTGGGTATGGGCTGTGGCCACTGGTAAGTGGCAGGGAATAAGGCTGGTAAATTAAAGACCATGCCAATTTCTAAGCAGAATTTTGGTATGACCAAGACTACAAAGAAAACTAAAATCAAAGACAAGCAAACCAGTTACAATCTTTTCATTACAGAAGAGGCAAGGATGGGTGAGCGCTGGAATTAAGGTCACCTTCAGCAGTGCAGTTCTGAGATCTGATGATTCCTGTATCGTTAACACAAGTCCACTCATGTGGAGTAAATGCAGTGGAAGGCAGCCATGCAAATGGGTAACAAAACTAAAACCGTGTGTCACTATAAAATACACACAAGCTCACCCATCTAAACAGCATATGTCCTCATCTGAGACTATAAAAGAGTATGCATATTCACCTAAATCAAATATAGTCACAACGTCTCAACGGTGACAATAACAAAACAACTAAACTGTGCAGTACTCTTCTACACACACACACACACACACACACACACACACACAAAGCCTTAAAAATAAGGAAAAACCTCTTGGTGATGTTTTTCATACCTTGGGCAAGGGGACACATGTCCTTTGATATGCCTTAATAGAGAACCAGATAGGACAAGAGATAAAGACCAGTACTTTGACAGTGTGGAAATCATTCTTGCAAAAAGCACTTAACCAGAGGTTTAGCACCTCCTAAATCTCAAGGGTGGTAGGGAATTAAAGGTGACTGTCCTGAAAATTGCCAGGGGTTTTCCAGATTCAGAATTGCCTATAAAGAAAATATCTATACCATTTTAAAGTTGAAATTTGAGAATATTGGTTGTAATAGTAACCATAGAAAAGTCTGAAGTAGAGTTTTCAAATTTGTCTGGTCTCAGTCTAATAGCAGCAAAACTAGGGGCTCTGAACCCTAGCAGTTCACTGCTGTCCTATAGGTGAATTCTAGCCAAACAAGGGAACTCAGCTGCAGAGGATGAGCTGGATAGTCATGTCTAGGCAAGTCTATGGAGAGATTAGGAGTATAAACAGCCTGTCTGCCCTGTGCAAAAGCAGAGGGCCATGGTTCAGCGCATTCTGAATGCACATGTGTAGACAACGATGATAAAAAAGCAATCTTTACATTTTCCCATCCTGTAGACAATATATTTGCTAATATACAGAATAATACACAGCATTTTAAGCTATTACAGGAAACACATTAGAAAGGCTTTCAATATCTGTGACATTTACAACATCTGTGATATTTTAGTATCTGTGTCGCTGACCTTGCCATACCCAAAATGCATCTTTAAAGAGAATAGTCAATCAATCAGCCACACAGGTGGGTTAAAACTGAGTGTGTGTTTTTGGGAAAAGACCAGGACACCATACATGTTTAGCCAAAAGCAAAATATTATTCTCCGAATGAATCATTACTTCAACTACAAAATTGCTTTGGCATCTGACTTATCTGAAGATGAAGGGGTATTTACACTATAAACCTGACTTACTTCACATCCTATTTATTTTATTTCACTCTAACTTAGGGACCAAAAATGGGTTTCTTAATCTTTCCAGAAAAGGTTAAACAGGAAGGTGAAATATCAACTTAATTTAAAAAACAGAAACGGCTACAGCAAGGCATACACGTTGTCAGGGGATTCGAACAGCTTTCCATCCACTCCTTTCTCTTCTCTCTGCTCTCTTCACTGGACAGCACATCTGCCATCACTGGTTCCGTTTCGCTTTCTGTGAGGATGGATCATACACCTTTACCGCTACTCCTTACTTCTCTCATCGATGCCACTGTCACAACTCCAAGGCCCTGCTGGCATCAAGTGAACGCAAGCACCCACTACCAACTCGAACATCCCAAAATTCAGTAACCACCTAAAATAAGCAGCCAAACAACGATCTGTTCATGGTCATGTCAGCAAATTAGAGGTTCACACAATACTGTCCAAGGAATGAATGAAGCGTCTATTTTGCAGGCTTCTAGGCACAGAAATTGGCGTTTTCTTTCTTTCTTTTCTTCTCTCTTCCCCCACAATCCAATCATATACCACATCTGGGTTATTCTTCAATTAAAATTCCTCTCAAATCAGATTCTTCCACTACTGCAGCTCCTTCCTTACTAGACCAAGTTCATATCATCTAATGCTTGGATTCTCACAATAGCTTCCTGGCTAGGCTACATGCTGGCAGATTTGTCCTTCCTCTCTCTAACACGACAACGCCATCATAATTTACTAAAAAATCTCCTTTGATCATCTTATTCAGTGTTTAAACCCATCGATCACTCTCCATGACCTAGAGGACAACATTTAAACAATTTGATCTGCGCCCCACCTCCGGAACTATGCTTCCTTTGACCTTTCCAGACTTACCTCCCATGGGTAAGCAGTTCTCAGACAGACCTCATACTCTCTCACCTCCATGTTCTTACCTAACTAGGGATCAGCAAACCATAGACAATAGCCATATCCTAGCCACCAACTGTTTTGGTAAGTAAAGTGTTACTGGAACACAGCCATGCCGATTTGTTGACACATTGTTTATGGCTGCTTCATGTTACAAGAGTTCAGTGGTTGAGAAAGAGGCCATACACTTGCAAAGCCCAGGGCCAGCTTCATGATTCTGCAACTTGTATTGTCACATGGTGCTCCATGCACCCTGTGCTTGATTTAATGTTCTCCTGTCCCGATTTTGAAATTCTTAATGATAATTTTGTCTTTGAAACTGTATTTTAAAGTAAAGTCTAACGATACAATTAAGCATGTGCAAGAGCAAAAGAGATACACACAATATGCATGTTCACTGTTTCTTGCCACCCCATTCCCATAGAGCGTTTGTAAATGTAAGATTCCAGTAGGCAGACCTACGATGCATATTCGATGAGACTCAAAGTGAGTACGAAGTAAATGTGTAGCATCTACTACTGAGTCAGAACACTGACAGCCCTCAGAGACAATGTTTTCAGTTGGAACCAAAACTTGCTTCAAGCACAGAAAGAAAATAATGGCAATCTAAGAAAACCAGATGACCAACAAGCTCCGTCATATCTGTTCTTACCCATATAACCTCCATGCACTGGCCAACGACCTAAAATAAAAATTATGACAAAGAGAGAAAGAGAAAGATAAGAAACCCATAGTAAGAAATCCATAGTTTCTTTTCTTTTCGGTTCTTTCTTGTTTACTGGTAAGCCCAAGGTAGAGACTGTTCTTAGAATGTGTGTGTATCAAGAAGTGAAATAAAAACAGTTAAGTTGATCTATGTAATGTTCTCACTTTTCTGGTAAGAACAAAATAAATATGCACTGCATGAGCTATGAAATAGGAATTGTTTCCTATTTCTGCAATTTTGTATTATGAGTTAAAAGTTCGTATGCTTGCAGTTAAAACTGGCATCACACAATATAAGATAAATGGCAAGATTCACACTAACAGTTTAAAATTTTAATTTTTCTTTACTTAGAATGACATGAAATAGCAAGTGTAAAACACTATGACAAGTGAAAAGAGCAAGGCCATGGAAGAAAAGAAAAGCTTTTTATTTTAGTACCTTTAATGGCACCTTATTGTACAAGGAGCTTTTTTACAGGGAGTCCACATTTTCATTTTGCACTGTGTCTGCAAATTAAGTAACTATCCCTGAAAAAGCCTGAAATATTTGTTGTCTGGCCCTTACTGAAAATATTTTGCCACTGGTGCTAATGTAATTACCAGTATGGTAGGATTTACCATCTCCGTTCTGCCTGTAAGAATATATCTTTTCTTCAAGTCCCAACCAAAACTTCAGATCACTCTCAGAATCTGTTCACATTCACCCAGTGCTGAGGAAACTCCTCTTACAAGTTTTATTTAACTTAAGAAGGAAACATTCTGGTCTTTGTGATATCTACTGTTGCTTCTAAATGTAAGAAAACACTTATTTATCTTTTCTGATTATTTTTGCCAATAATTTATAAGCCATTTGAGAAAAGCAACCATAAATAGGGGAAAGATATAAAGAGAAAACAAATTGTGCCATTGCTCTTGGAACAAAATTAAAAGCATTATAAATAAAGGTTCTTCTTACCCATACATCCATGAACTCATCATTTGGGCAACATGGGGCTATCTCAGGTTTGGGGTGTCCACACAAACTAATCAGAGAAGGCCCCTGCCCTCGAAGCACATATAATCTAATGAGGACCCACAAACATGTTCACAAATATAATAATATAAGGTAAATGGGATTAATATGAGAGGTGCAAGATAAAAAGCTATGGGAATCACAGTGTTTCAATGGGAACAGAGTAAGGAAGATGTGACAGGATAGAGATGCCCTCTGAACTGAGCTAAGAAGGAAGATGAGATTTGTATCTTAGATGTGGGAAGAACAGTGTAGGTGGAGGAAACTGGACAAGCAAAAGCTCGGGAGTCTAGATGTGTGTGTCTGTGTGAGAACGTACTCATTCAAATGGGCCTTTCCCTGGTTATCACCAGCCACTGCTGTGGGGGGCTTTTGAGATGAGAAGATGGTCATGCGTATAATACCCTGTGGTAACAGTAAGGGGGACAGGTTCTAAGAAGGCTTGAAGTCTCATCTCTTCATTCCTTAATGATCCAATTAAGAATCTATCTGGTGTTATAAGGAAGGGATGAGAATCTATTTTGAGTCTACGCCAAGGAGCTTCGAGTGGTTCTTCCAACTACAGCACTGCTGGGTGAGCTGCAAATGCAGTGACGTATCCTCTGAACATAAGGAGTCCTTCAAGAAATATCATGGAAAAGGCTATTCAGCTTCTAATGCCAGCTTCCCCTGAGTTGTCACTTTGGAACACATGGTGTGGGAAAAAAGAGGAAGAAAGGGAGGGAGGGAGGGAAAACAAGGACAAAGTTGCTTCTAATTCTCCATCTCAAGATTACAGACTAAACATTTTTTGCTGCTTTTTGAAAAAGAGGTCGCACGCTTTCCTGATGTTGGAAGATGGAGGCGCCGGGGGGTGGGGGAGTGGGCCCAGGAGACAGTACAAGCAGAGAGAACCTGGTTGGATAGAAATCGTGCAAAAATCACACCTATGCAGACATTAAAAACAATTACTCTTCTCCTTTCTTTTTAAAATCTCTGCCCATGGAAAATCTAAGGAGATCCACACTCAGGTAAATCAGTGCCACCTGGCAGAGTTCTAAAATCTGGCTTTCAACATTGCCACGTAGCTTTATCTCAAGGCAAACTGGCTGTTTTATACTCATTTCAAAGAGGAATTTCTGGGCACCTGAAGGAAGGATGGGAATGAAAGAGACAGAAACGGACAAACATTGGAATCCCCAAATATCTTTATTTTTATCCCAATTGTTATTTCCTGAGAAAGTAAGAAAAAATTTTCTGTTTCTTAAATCTGAAAGAACAGTAGGCTATGAGACGAGGGATGTAAGGGTAAAGCCCTCAGATCAGGTGTCTCTGAGTTCAGAGTTGGACAAGTTCATAATTTTTCTCTCGTTTTGTTTACTGTGGAATGGGGATAATAATACCTACAATGTTGTCATGGGGGTTAAACAATAATATAGAGTCATAATCTAGCCCAGTGCCAGACACATTGTTGGCACCCAATAAGCAGTGCTGTTAATGTGATTTAGGGATATGGACTAGGGACTCATTTATGTGCTGGGGTCTTTGAGGAGGAAAGAGATGAGATTCAGCACCCTGTGGCCTCTGCTACCCATCTGAAATACATTATCATCACTTCCAAGTCTTAAATTATGTAAAACACATCCCAGTGGTACAAATACTAAGCAAATGGTAATGATGTCACTTTGGCAAAGAATGTAAATATCAATGCAAATGGACAGCGCTTGGAAAGGCAGCTGCTTTTATCTCATCACTGCAGTGATCCTCTCCAGAAGATTTAGACATCAAAACCACAAGGTAGAAGGCACTCGCAGACCCTTCTCTGCCATTCCAGCAAAGGTAGCTCTTTTCTCTTCTGGAGGGAGAGAAGCTACTATGCACCTGAGAGAAACTGTATTTCACAATAGCCCTGTCCTCTCCCACACAAGCTAGCATTGTGCACGCAGGCAAGTCAGAGTGGGAATGTAACGCATATGCAAGGTGCCATCTCTACGTGGCAGGCAGCTCACAGCCCTCCATGCTGATTCTTGGCAGCCCCTTGGGGGTATGGTTGACAGCTGCAGTCCTGACAAGAAGAGAAGGAGACCTTCTTGAACATGCACACATGCTCAAAGACACACACACACACACACACACACACACACAATTTACCAGAGGCAAAAATTCTCAGATCATCTGCTTACAGAGTACCACACAAAGCAAGACAAAATGAAAATAGTCATTAAGGCATTAAATGATGGTGGGGATCGACAAGAAATTTTAATATCTGAGCCTTTACTTTCCTGTTTAAACACGATTAAAGACACTTGCCCACCACTGTTTGCTATGATTTTTACAATCTATCATGATTATGCCTGGACTGCAAAACAGCAATAAAGTCTCCTGAAGCAAAAGTAAACTGTGATGTAGAATTGGGAGGTGTCAACATGTGAGGCAGCGCAAGCCCTCTGTCACCTTGTCATTGTTGGCGTGACACGATGTTCGTTTTTAGCTTCCCAGTCTCCACACACTAATCAGAGCTCCAGGGCCAGGAAATCACAACTCTCCACGAGTTTAAGTGAATGTCATACGTTAAAAGAGAGAAGAAAGCAATAAAGTAGCTTACTCTACTATTTCTTTTTCGAAGCAGCAGAAAAACATAGAAAAAGATGGAAGCAAAGCAGGGCTGGGAAATGGGGCAGAGATGATAGAAACAAAATCTCGGAGATAAATGTATACAGACGCAAGTCTTAGGTTTCTATGAATAATTCAGGACTCACATTGCACTGACTTATTTAGACAAAAAGGGCAACTGAAGCTTTTGAAAGACAAGGACCTCTGACAGCTCCTAGGAGATTCTTCTGGGCCATTTTTTTTTTAATCATACATATATATATACACCAATGCACATGTACATGTAATACACACACACACACACACACACACACATATGTATACAAACTGATAGAGGAAAGCTGATATGTTCCAAGGATTGAACAAGGCTATTAGATTATTAAAAACTCTATTCAGAAATCTACAGATGTTCTGTTTTTCAGAGAAGATGACTTGTTGGTTTTCTGACTTTATCCACTCTTACTGTCCCAAATCCATGGCTCGCCATGTCGAGACACCCATCCGCACATCTCCAGTTATTTCTCAACCCACTGTTCTGACATAACCTCATTACTAACCTCCAAACCTGGTGCACTTTCTAGAATTATCTCTGCTCTCCCTCCTGAGAAGCCATGTCACACCAACAAAAATCACAAATCTCTTTATTTGATCCACAAGCTTATGGCACATGACTGGATACACCTAGAGCCTGTGTACCAATATTCTTTATCTAACCAGACTGATTGTTTTCTTCTCCTGCAAACCTGTTTCTTTTCCTGATTATGTTCATATCTGGAGCTCTTTAAGCAAGAGTCCTGGCTTCCCTGAAACTGAAATCTATATGTGCAGATATCTGTATATTTAATTCAATATCTTTCACTGATTTTCAAGACTGGGTAAAAACCTTCCATCTCAGTTACCAAGTCTAAAGCTTGGGCAGTATTGTTCACTTTTCTAGTCTGCTCTGCCTATGGGCCTGATTCTGTGTTTATTCACTAACCGTGACAAAATCCCTGGCCAAGTTCCTTTTTTGGGGGAAAAAAGCAATGGGTAAATAAGGCAAAGATCTCACACCTAAACTTAGACTGGTCTCTAGGTTTGTTTTGGGAAATTCTTAGGTCCATGGGCATCAAATATCTCCCCATTCTTGGTGCTTAACAAATATTTTCTGCATTAACCAGCAATATATAAATAATGCAGATGTTTCACTATTACTCTATCCCCATCCCGGGGAAACAAACACTTCCATAAGCAAGTACTTCAGAAGGGAGTAGGGCATCCCATTATTACAATTATTGTATATCAAATATTAATAATAATGTGACCTTTTAAGAATAGTGCCACATAGGTCTAGACTAATATCCTACGCCTCATTAGTTTTGTCTTAATTCAAATTGTTAGAAATGGCTTCTTCACAACAAATAATAATTGGCTTTTCTATTTCTAAGTATGGATTCCATTTCTTCCCATTAAAGCTATATACTGGCCACAACTAATTCCTCCTTCATCATTGCCACTTAGCATTTTTATTGCAAGAGATGTTTTATCCCTTGTCCATCCCCTGCCTTTACTTCAGCTACTCCACAATTGAGCCTTCTGCAGTCCTTTAACTGTCACCTGCATAACACAAGATTGAGCCCCATACCTTCAGGTTTCTTCTTCAGAACAATCTATAGTTTGTGAATGCAGTGAGGTGTGTAAATACAATATCTTCATGTGGTCTGAACCAGTACTATATACAACAGAATTACTTCTGTGTAGGCTTCTTTTAGCTGATGGTCTACACTGAGTTTGCAGTAAGCTAAAATCCCAGGGCCTGCTTTGCATGAATTTCTATCAAAAAAAAGTTTCCCCTAAAGTAATTGTGTTTATTCATTAGTTTCTTTTAATGTAAGAGGAAGAACACTAGAATCAAAAAGAACTAAACTCTACTCCAGACACAATATTTTAAAGCCATATGACCGTGAGAAATTAATATATTTTAGTTTTGGTTTTCCCATCTGGAAAAATATTCATAATTTCATATTATAAGTTCTCTCAAGAAATGAAGAGATATCAAATGCCTGGCACAGAGGAGGTGTTCAAGAAATGTTGGTTCCCTGTTCATTTTACTTCATGGTTCCATACTGTCCAATAATTTTTTTGATCTGGTATCTATGCCATTTGTAAAATTATTTGGTTAAACATGTGTTCATTCATTGTCTTCCTGTAAGCTGTGTACATCAACAGAGGATGGGCCAGAACCAACAACAGGGTTCAAAAGCTTCTCAATCAAAATGCTGCCAAAGCTAGTAGAGGATTTAAAAAGACTCCATGAACAAAACGTCAATTTGTTTACCTCCTTGTGAGTTTACTCATTACTGAACTGTACAGATAGGTTACCTAGAATGTGGGAAAGGTGACGTCACATAATATTGCTTAAAATCATGTATTATATATGAGTTACAATTAAGTGGTAATACACTAAATAAAAATCACTCTACAATTATTTCCACAAAATTATCTTCCATATGCTTACCATACATATACACATACGTACATATATTTACTATATATATACACATACATATACATATATGTGTGTGTGCATGTTTGTGTATAAAACCTTTGAGATATTCCAGGCCACCTCCAAAATATGCAACAAAATAATTAAGCTGCACTCAAGTATATAAATGGAAAGAAAACCTTTATCCCAGGATTCTTACTACCATCATGAAGATCAGAGTGTCCTTACTTTAGGAAATCTGCTCACTGAAATCTACATTGTTTGCAAAAAGATGTTTCATTAAGCCATAAATTGTACCACACAATGTGAATAACAGCATCTGTCAGGGAAAATGATTTTTAGTTAAGAGTGACTTTGAAATCTAACAACTCATTGTTTACCTTCCTGAAAAAAAAATGCATAAAATGGTATTTTCCTGGATCTTAGCCATATATAAATAATGCTAAAGGCAGCAATTTTGAGAACTATGAAACTCAAAGAAAGGGAAATTTTTTTAATATGATGAGAAATAAAACAGATATGAGCATACAGAAAATGGCACTGACATAGGAAGCATCATCAACCTGGATAAAATCACAAAAATCACTCATATATCACAGCTGGATATAAAAGTATAAAACACACATTCATTCAACAAATGTTCGCTGAATACCAACCAAGCACCAAGCACTGTGATAGATATTGAAGCTCAAAAGTCAATAAAAGCATCATTCTTGACATTAAGCAGCCAGCATAGTGAATAATGTAAAAAAAAAAAAAAACTTCTGCTGGTGGTTTCAGGGTCATGATTTACCCACATATGACATATTATGTAATCTTTCCAGACACAGCCTGAAAACTGTACAAAATAGGCACTCCTCACATGCTGATTATGCTTTTGGTTGTACAGAAAGAATTCAGAATGTTTGTAATAGCTGCCATATCTTATGGACACCATCTTAGCTATCCTGATCTTGGTTTATTCATTAACAATGCAAAGACTACTCCAACAATTCATGAGGCCCTGGCCAGTTCTAACATTTTAAGACGAAGCTGTAGAATAAAGTGGACATTCAGTGTAGACTGCCCACTGCTTATTCAGGCTACTGTCTTGTGTATTTACTCATGGGTATTTTCATGTTTAATAACTTGTGATTTATACTGTCATAAATAGCATTCTATAGACTTATTAAACATGAGAAATTATGGTAATTAATTATTGACATCTTGGTCAAAATGGCAATTTTATATGTACTTGCCAAAGACCTGAATTTCAAATTTTAATCTGAATTGTCTCTTAATGCCTTTTCTTTTAAGCAAAGTACAAACAAGCATATATTATCCAAGCTAAAGGAAGGGGATGTCACACTTGCACATTTCAGAGCATATTCTACTCAAATAGAATCCTGCCAAGTCTGTAAGAACACCAGCTTCATAAATAAGGGTACCCACAACAGAGGTGCTCAAGAGAGAGAGTGAGTCACGAAAGGGAAAAGGTACCTCCAGCACTCAGTTGCAACAAGGTCTACAAAAATTCAGATGTGATGTGAGCCACAACTAAAACCCTAAACCTACCTGAAAGCAACCCACACAAAATTATAACATGGATAATGACTGCTCAAAAAGACTAAAGCTTGTTCTGGGGAAGGCTGTACATCACAAGCGGAATGGACTACATCTCATCTCACACTCTTTACACTCTGTCTTAGTTATTGGAACACAGTTTTTCCTATCCATCTCATTACTCTAAATATCCCAAATCCTAAAACAGCAAGTCTGCTTCCACTCAGCACTTTTTACAGCTGTAAAAATGCTAACTGTTAATGTACTTCTCTTTCCAAAAGCCTTCCCAGAACCGAGCTTTTCTTCATTGAATTAGCTTGTCCTGGGGATATGGCTAAACCTGCCTTTGATCAGTGTTTAATCCTTCTAGATACACAGGGGTGTGTAGTTTGGTATCTATGAGAAAATAATTAGAAAGGATGGAGAAAGAGAGTATTATAGCGCCTGCCCGCATGAGAAATGACCAATCAAGATTCTCTGCCCATTCTTCTGTATTCACAGACAAGGGAACGTGCTAAAGAATATAAAACTCAAAAATGTCTAGAGATAGTTTTAATTAAACAAAGGGCTGTGGATTTCAGGTCCAATAGAGTTATTATGATAGTATAATAGAGGATCTTTCAAGAACAGAACTATAATATGGATGGTAAGAAAGAAAAATATACTTTTTGGTCTCTAAGCAGTTGCCAGTAATTTGTCATGGCATATATTCCTAAGTAACTAGAAGAAAATATTACTTGGAAACCAAATAACTATATAACTTGGTCAAAAATAAAGTGAACAGAGAGAAAGAAAAAAAAAAAAACCTTAACATTCAATGGTTAGGCTACAAACCACAAGAAGGGAAGGTAATGCTTAGAGGCTGATGGTAACATAAGTGACAATAATGAAGCAAGAAATTAAGAAAAAAGTTAATATGGATATTAAAAAACATTCCCTGGTGGACAAGACACAAAAATAGCAATAGAAATCCAATAATGTATAATGATTATTCTAAACTGACCCCAAAAATGTCCCACAGAAATAAATGAAGAGAGGCGCCCAAGCTCATCTCTAGTTCTAACTTCCTGGATTAATTTACCTAAGGAGATGTTCCTAACAAATACAGCATTATTCAGCAATAATGAAACACGACAACAGCTCAAGAATGGCTCAAGGGGATAATTATTGTTTTAGTTTTAGAAACTTGGTTACAATGCTAAATGAGAAAGAGATATGTCAATGACATTCCAATAATAGCATTTTCTAGCTTCCCTCCCCTGATGGACAAAGTAACCATCTTGGTATTGGACGTAAGAAAAAGCCAGTCATTGACCTGCTCTGTGTTGTTCCTGAGAGAGGACAGGCATCCACACTGCCCCTTTCTTTTCTAGCTGCTTCCATACATCTGTTCCTCTCCAGGGTCTGCCTTTATCTTCCCTTGCCTTGAGGGCTCCCGCGTTTGTGATCTGGTGCTTTCACTTTTGACTTGAAAGAAGATGTTTTCAAACTGTGGTAAATTTGGCACCCTCTTTCTTCTTCGCATTGATAATCGCATTGCTAGCCCAATCTAAATTGAATTGGATCTGTGAAAATCTCCACAGAGATTTTCTCTGAAACTATTTGTCATTAATGTTTCATATTATTATGTTGGCTTGAAAACTTTTTATCATGTTGTCCCAAACACTGTCAGTAAAAGTTTCTGAGCACTTGCCTCCCCCACACCAATGTATCTATCTACTTTTATTTATAACGTGTATATGTACTACTACACTGATACATGAAGTATATTATTAAACATACCATAATAGGATAAAAGTAAATATAAAAAGAAGTTTTAAATCTTCCGTTGTACACCCCCAACGTATGTAACCCACTTTGGAGCGACTACTCTACACACTGAATTCTCATCAGACTAACAGAATGACACAATTCTGTTGCCAGGGAGTTTTCTTCCTGTAATGGATTGAATTATTCACTCCAAAAGGATATGTTAAAGTCTTAACTCTTAGTACCTCAGAATGTGAACTCATTTGGAAAAAGAGTCACTGCAGACGTCCTAAGTTAAGATGAGGTCATCCTGGAGTCGGGTGAGCCCTTAACCAAATATGAAGATGTATTTATATGAGGACACCCAAAAGATATCCAGGTACACAAAGGGAAAATGTCATGTGGTAATGGGGGCAGAGGCTGAAGTACCACAGCTGTAAGCCAAAGATTGCTAGCAAAATATCAGAAGCTAAAAAGAGGCATGTAAAGAGCCTCCTTTAGGGCCTTGAGAGGGAGCACAGACCTGCTGACACTTCGATTTTAGACTTTTAGCCTCCAGAACTGCGACAATAAATTTCTGTTGTTTTAAACCACCTAGTTTGTGGTACCTTGTCATGGCATCCCTAGGAAATCAATACACTTCCTAATTCCACCCAAACAAGGAATGATGAAGAAAAGATATTAACTAAGATTGAAACATCTCACTTCCATAATTCAATAACTGGAAAGAGATCAAAGTAGAGAGACAGAGGGGGACAGACAGAGATTACATGAAGATATGAGTCCAGTATAATACAACAGAGTTACCTGTGGAGTTCCTGGTGAAGTCTGCATCTTAAAATTATCAACATGCAAGGCCAATATCACTATATCAATTGTTAACATGTTAAAATACTTTCAGAAGTAGATGGCAAAAAGTCATTGCTTCAAACGACCACCCCTACCACACATGCACAGTGATTATCATGGCCCTTCACCATCTTCCCATAATTCAGCAACAAAAAGGTCAATGACTGTCTCAGCTGGCGACCCAAGCCAGACTCAATTATGATTAGCCACATGTACTACTGGTTGTTCAATATTTTTAATATCACCTAGACCGATATACCAAGAAGAGATTGAGTTTCTTGTTAGCTAAAAAAATCTCCACAGCTAACGCCCATCAGGGAGTAACAATGGAATCCCTATTCGATTCACATTCTTTTTCTCAGCATCACCATCAAATGTTCATTTTGAGTGAAGGATGAGATGTATGTGCAGGGTGTTGGAAGCCAGGAAATATTTTTGTGGAACTCTTGTAATGTAGATTAATATAACATTTTTCCAGGGTTCTCAGTCTTGTTCCTGCCTCAGAACACAGAGTATGGAAGATAAAAATAGGAACCACACTTTTCACCTTGCCTGTGCCCCTCCAAAATCCATATGATGACACCAAATGCCCAATCTGATAGTATGAGGAGGTGGAGCATTTGGGAAGTGCTTTGGTCCTAAGAGTGAAGCCCTCGTGAGTGAGTTTAGTGTTCTTCTAAAAGAGCTCCCTTGCCTCTTCCATCATATGAGGACACAGCTAGAGGACTCCATCTATGAACCAGAAAGCAGACACTTCACCAAACACTGGATCTGCCAGCACCAAGATCCTGGACTTCCCAGCCTCCAGAACTATAAGACATAAATTTCTGGTGTTTATAAGCTACTAGTTTATGGTATTTTCTTATAGAAGCCTAAGCAGACTAAGACACACCTGATTCAAGAGTCATTCTTTTCAGCACTGAAGAAAAGTTAGAGGTTTATACCTAACAAAGCAATGGATTCAGCCTAATTAATTTTGATGTCTTGTGATTTCAGAGTGCTATTTGCATGTGATATCATCTGGAAATGTATTTCTTACTTAACCATCTCCCCAAAGGGCCATATCTTGCTCTGCTTTCTTTCTAGTAACAAATAACAGCTCATATTAAGGAATAAAGCTTTGTGTAGCATTGAAATGTACTAAATAAATTGTTTTGTAAGGCATAACTTCCAGAATCGCAGTTCGTTCTGGATAGGCTAACATGATGGATAGAGCTAACGAGAACACATTCAGGTTTGATTTCATATATTCTTTTTTTACATTAAAGGATAAGACCAGGAATATTACTAACTTGGTCTGTAGTGAAAACTATATAACTTTTACCTGGTTTCGAGATAAATCTGGTGTTATTTCTTTTAATACTACTCTCTACTTTGTACTTGGGCATTTGTTTTGTCCAGTGAACAGAGTATTTTTGTTTATAGTCAATTTTATTTTGATTTATTTCCCACTTCTAGTGACCTTTGGAAAAGTTTGTGGTTTCCCTTTTTTTTTGTCACCACGCCATATTTCAGAAAATACTCTTTTAATCTTTTAAATAGTTTCTCCATGGAGACCCCTTTACTTTCTTGTAACAGAATGGAGTATTGCTCCTGCATTTAGAATAATATGTAGTATACTTCACACACTTCAGGTCTTGAAAAGAATTATTCTCAAACACCTATCAAAGTTTGCTTGAGGAAAAAAAATAATAACCATTTGCTATGAAGAGTTGTAAGCTTTCCTATTTTAATAGGCATATTTTAAGCCTTAATGGACTGAATGGTCCTATTACAATAATTCTATTTCCCATCACATTTATACAACTGGAATCAACAGGACATTACCGGATAACAGAAGTACAATGAGGGAAATTAGATACTTTCAGATCACCTGGGAGTTGCAACATAACTCATGGGCTTCCAAGTTTCAGAGGAAAACTGGGCTGTGGTGTAGCTGTAGAGGATTTGGACAGAGCACAGGCATGCAATGAGCAAAAGATTATTTCTATGTGCTGATGAGGAATAAACACTGGCAACTGCACACATTCAGTATATAATCTTAATAATTTGTTCTCTACCACTTTCTTAATGAAAATAACTCCTTTCATGTAAGACAGAGACACTTTTGATTCCAGTCTTTATCTAGATTCCGCATGGTCCTCAGACCATCCCATAAGCCATCGAATCTTTCTGGAACATTGCAAGGGCATCCGAGATAAGGGATAAGAAAATACAGAGACCTTATCCTCAAAATTATTTTAAAAAACCCTCTTCTTAGCACTCAGTAGGTGCTCAAAAAGTAGTTCATACAATCATATATGACAATAGCCGTAGCTCCTTTAGGAGAACACCACACATGAGTTAAAAAATTTCTATAAAATTCATTAGAAGCCCTAAGGACCAGTCTAGCTTGCAAAGACTTTAAGGTATAGCATCCCAAGTCCTTCAAGAGTAATGGGGAGCCAGAAAGGCAAGCAACTAACTGTTAAGACTGCCTACACAATAGCTTTGAGAATATGAAGTAAAAAAAAAAAAAATGGTTAAGGACAGTTATACCTGAGTTATAGGTAAGAAAGTGTAAAAGAAAATCCCCAAGACAGGCTATGACTGAAGATGGTACTATGGACTTAACAGTGGCCCCCAAAATTTATATGTTGAAGTCCTAATCCCCAGTACTTTAGGATGTGACTATATTTGAAGATAGGGTTTTCAAAGAAGTAATTAAGTTAAAATGGGGTCAATAGGATATTAATCCAGTGTGCCTTGTGTCCTTTTAAGAAGAGATCAGGACACAGATATACACAAAGGAAAGACCATGTGAAGAATCAAGGAAAAGACGGCTATCTACTAGAAAAGGAGAGAGGATTCAGAAGAAGCCAACCCTGTTGAAACCTTGATCTCAGATGTTCAACTACCAGAATTGTGAGAAAATAAATTTCTGTTGTTTAAGCTACTCAGTCTATGGTACTTTGGTACTTTGCCCTAGCAAACTAATATAGATGGCCTGATCCTAAGAAGATGGCTAGAAAAAAAGAGCTGAGCTTCAGATGAAAGACTGAACTCGTCTTTGGTAAAATCTATTACTAGACAGTGCTGAGAAACTAAGGCTTCCTACCAACCATCATCACTAACTTGGTAGGCATATTAGTAAGACTTAGAAATTGATTGTCCAGCCCCATTCAAGCCTTCAGATGAGTACAGCTCTAGCCAATATCTTGACTACAGCATCATGAGAGACCTTGAGCCAGAGCCACTCAGGTAAGCTACTCCTGGATTCCTGACTCACGGAAATGCAATGAGTTAATACATTTGAATTGTTTTAAGCTGCTAAGTTTGGGGTTCAGTTGTTATGTAGCAATAGGTAACTAATATACCTAATAAAATCAGAATGAACTCAAGGATTTTAAAGACCAATAATCAAGAGGTAAGCCTATATAATCAAGTGGCTAAAGGCAGTGTGGAAGTGGTAGAGTATGATGGTTAAAATCTCAAGCTCTGAAGTCAGGCTTATTAAATTCAGTTCTCAGCTCTGTCCCTTTATTGATGTGAGACATGGAGCAATTTATTTAATTTTTTTGAGACTCAGTTTCCTTATGTGAAAATGGGGATAATAACTATAATGCATAAGGAAAAATAAACGAGATCGTTCCTAGAGCCTGGTGAATTGTAAGCATTTGATTAAACAGTGGCTACTATAATTAGGGAGGTAAAAGAGGTTTAAAAGTTGAACCAAGGTTGTTTACCAAAATCAATTACTTTCTGGAAGTATAAAGAGTGGCCCCCACTTACTCCTTCCTAAGTGACCCTTCTGAAGGAAACAGCTCTTAATGAGGGTCAGTAAAAAAAGATTTGCCCTACCTGGAGACTAAAAAGGCTGTCAAGTTTAATGAAGCCAATAATGGGGAAAACCAGAATCTGTTTATCAACTACAATAGTCAATGTGGTGAGATCCAGCTCTTCCCAAAGCCGTCCCGAAGTGTTAATGGAAGGCACAGAGAAGAGTCAAACAAGATGCTATCTTGCAGACCTGATGAAACCGCAATTTGCAGACAACTGGGGCTTATCTCTGATGATGAACTAGGTGTCAAGGCTGAGAGGAAAGCGAGAACCAGCCACCTGGGAGACCTTGGAAAGTTGGCAGCAGGGGATATGAACAATATGGTCTAACTTCTGTGCAGATTAAATGAATTTTCCAGATAAGATCATGGTGTTAATTAATAGCCATTGAAAACAGCCAAGCAAACAACCCTGTATTAAAATATGTATGTATGTATGTATGTATGTATGTATGTATGTATCTATCTATCTATCTATCTATCTATCTATCATCTGCCTGAATCTCTGCCAAAGTATCTAACATTACCTTTAAAGTCAAAGGCTCTTTATAAGTGAGTATATTAATGGGGCAGGAACTATATTCAAATAGCATTTGCCTTTAAACATAAAAACAAAGTGTTGTCAACTGCTGGGAAGCGAGTGCCCAAATATTGAGAGTGAAAGGCATGGAAGAAGCATGATACTGTACAATAAAAAGGAAGAATTGGCAACAGGAAGAGTCGTCAAGAAGGATGACTGCATTGTCCTCAGAGGGAATATATAGTCTAGTGCGGGTATGACGTTTTCTTTTTGATCCCCTACTTATGAGCCAAATACAATAGAATCAATAGATACCAATCACTGGAAAGGATTTCAGCTGACAGGGCACCACAGCTCTTAAGGAAGCTCTGCAGCAATACCAAAATCTCTAGAGAAACAAAGAACAACTTAGGGTCATCACATGCAGATCATTTCGATGACAGAATCACAGCACACACTTTTGTCCAGCCTGGTGGCTATTTCACACTAGAACACAAAATCTTTTCAGTTTAAAAAAAAATCTTGTTTTTGAGCTTTCCATAGATTTAGAGTAATATTCTAATCCCACCGATGCCTAGATTTCAGTAATATTTCACTCTGACCCCATCTTATCCCTTCAGATAATATCTTTTCTGAACTGAGAGCCACCTTTGATAGGCTTACAAAGTTCCCCTCACAAGAGACTGATGAGGAGACTGAGGGCATGTGAGGTGAAGCCATTGGGTTTCATGAGATAATATGGCTAGTTTATTAATTTATTTTTTGTAGCCAGTGGGATCCTTAAAATAATCATGTAAATATGAGGAAATGCATAGAAATGAATGGGGGAGAATTGTTAAGTCCAGAGGCCAAAAACCTAATTACTGGAGTTCTGCCCAGGTGTATTGGTTTGAAAAAGTCACTTACTTTCCATGAACCTCAGTTCCTTATCTCCAAAATGTGTCTCTGGCCTAGATAACCGTTAAGACTGCTTCCATCTGTAAAATGTCAGGAGACAATTGCTGCTCACCTCATTTAACTCTGTGTTTGTCAACAAGTTTCAAAAGATGTATTGGCTATGGAAACCCCAGGTGCTGGAAAAACGTGCAACGTGTGGAGCCCACAGTGAAAAAAGTAAGGCTTTCACGGTATGTTGCATGGTAGTTTGGACAGTTATTCTTCACCAGCAATTACAGCAGCAACAATAATAACGGCTGGCATTTATTTGAGCACTTATTAAGGCCAGGCATATAAGCACTTTACAAGTATTAGCTCTTAAATCCTCACCATATGTAGATTTGAAAAAAAACCCAAACATTATTCCCATTTTACAAATGAGAAACATGACAAAGAGACTGGAATAAGGAACTTGCCCAAGGTTACATAGCTAACACGTGGCAGAACTAGAAGTCAGTCCCAGGCATGTGCCTCTAGAACCCAGCTAGCACTGCTGTGCTTCTGGCCAGCTGCAGACTAGATGACCAGAGTCTGCAGCATGTCCCTGTGGGTGTTTGTTTGTGGAGCTAAAGATGTTTTAGGGTGGGAGTCTCATGTACCTGTTTGCCCTCTGCACCAAGCAAAGGCCTTTACATGTTAAATAAATGTTTGTTGAATGAATGATGTTAACAGGCTACTTTTCATAGCTACTCACTAACATACTGAGATCCCAATGTTGGCGGACAGAGGTGCAGAGCTCTCCTCAGACCGCATTCTCTTAGATCAAGCCTGTCTTTCCTGGACAGGTTTAAAGGCAAATCTGTGGAGTAAAGGGACCAACCAGCAAGCAAGTGTTCGGGGAGCTACGACATCACCACTGAATAAGCTGTCCCCTAATGGGGCCAGAAGGCATGCAACCTTTCTCTCTCTGCGTATCTGGATCCCACACCCCAATTTCTATCGCTAAATGCATTCTACCTCATTCTCTTTCCATCAGACCACACTCCTCAGCTGGTGAGTCTCCTTTGCTTATGTAGTTTTTGAGCAGCGGTTAAAAAGGAAAATGTAAGGTGATAATTGTGAAAGTACTTTGTAAACCTCGAAGCATGAAGCAATGTAAAGAGGTGGCATTGTTGCTGCATTGAAGCTACTACCACTGTTACTACTACTACTACTACTACTACTACTACTATTACCACCACCATTACCACCACCACCATTACCACCACCACTACTACTCTATTACTACCATATGAGTTATTACTACTGGAACATAAACCCCACAGTGTGGAGACTGACATTTCCCAGGACAACTATACCACTAATGGCTGAAGGCAGGTGTCACTTCGAGCCAAATCCAGCCCTCCTTGCATTTTCATAAATAAAGTTGGATTGAATGCAGTCATGCCCATTCCCTTATATATGGTCTGTGGTCGCTTTCCAGCTCTAAGGATAGAATTGAGTAGTTCCAACAGAAATCTTTTAGGTCGAAAAGCTTAAAATTTCTACTATCTGACCTCTAATAGAAAAGGTATGCCAATTCCTGGCCTAAGTTGATCCTAGTGAGTGGCTTTTACCTTATTCCTTGATGTGACACCTAAAGAAAGAAAATTATTCCACAAGCGATCACTGTTGTATGGGAGAAAGGGCAAGAAGCAGGAAGAAGGCATTCCCAGTCTGCCACTAACTCCAACAGTATGGTTGTGCCTGTGGACCTATCCAGACTTTATTGTCTGTACTGCAGCAGTGGCTAGAGAAGACGTTAGACTGGAATCACTAGATGACCTAACGAGTCCACTGATTCCAAAAGTCTTCACTTCCAGGATCTTTACTGTCTTTTCAATAACGAGTGTCAGATAGCTGGTGTTTTGACCTCACATCAGCCGAGAAGACTTTCCAAAGATGATCTAGACAATAGCTGAATTAAAGTCTTTCACAAATCTTCATACCACTCATACAGGGTACTTACTTCCTATAGCTCCAGCCTTGAAGAGGCAGGGTGATACAGTAAAAGGGTATGGGGCTGTGGGGGTCTGGATCCCTGCATTGCCACGTGACAAGCCATGTATTCTTGGGCAAGTCACTCGATCTCCTGGAGCCTTAGTTTCCTAAGGATAATGCTATCTAAAAGAACTCTTTTAAAGGATCATAGCCACAGTACTATATGTAAGGCATGTGGCACATGACAAAGGCTCAATAAATGGTAACTGCTACCCTTATTATAACAACGCATGTGGTGCGAGGTGTTGAACCTCAGTAAGGCAAGAGGAACCCCCTGGCAAGCTGCCAGCTGAAATGCTTGACTGTGAGAAGAAAAAGACATGTTTTCTTGCCTCCCTTCAGCAAACACTTCTGGAGGGAAAGAGCTCAGAGCCAGAAATCTAGGGGACTGAATATTATTAGCCCACTCACTTAAAAATTCCCCTAATGATTAGGACTGGATCCTCTCTCCTACTTCCCTCTCACACTACATCTCAGTTCCGCTGTTCCAATTTCCAGTCCACCAATCTGTCCCTTACACATATACACATAGCCAACTCCAAGACTTCAGAATGAGAAGTCGCACAGTTTCTCAGCACATGTGCACATGCACACATGGATTTGAATCCTATATTGTCTTCTGGAAGCCCAAACAATTTGCTCGAACCCTGCCTAAGAGAATCAGGTGCTGTCACCTTCAAGGGATGATGTGTAAGGGCTAATAAAAAAAATCTATTTCTTTCAGTTTCAATTCTGTCACACGATGACTGCTGTGTTCCCTACAGGAGATGCTTTCTTCTTCTGCAATAGCCCCCGAGATGACAGATCTCAGGCAGCAATATGTGCTGCCTAGGTTGAGCGGCGTCTATTCGTTTTATGACCACTGGTTCAGAATGGCCTTGCTGTGTCCACAGCCCAAGTTAATGAAGATAGGTAAGACAGCTGCCGATGAAATCAAATCTCTCCTGGAAGAGATTCCTTCCTTTCCATCTTAAAGTCCATCAAACTTTCATCTTCACAACAAAACAGCTGCTGAGGCAAACACTGGGCCACAGTCAATCATTGCAGATGACCCACACGATTGTCCTTGCAAAGTGAGCTGGGAATCTGCTTGCTGCAAAGATGACACCGAATGACAGAGAGGGGAAAGGGGAGTAGCTCTTCTCTGTTTCTGAGTAATGAAATGCAACAAAGCTATATAGCATATTTAATGTGATATAATCATACTGAAAATCCTCTGAAAGGTTAGAAGTATCATATATACGGAAACCACTCTTGCATTTTTGTCCCTACATAGAGTAATTGCAATTCCTTTGCCTGAGCAAAGGCAAGAGGAGATGCCTTAGATAATATAATACAGGTGTGTGGCCTCATTCTCAGCTAAGAACCAATGCTGTTCTTTATAATCCCTATTCTGGAAAACTCAACACTTCCCTAACCTTTATATTTCTGTTAGGGCCCAACTTCCAACTCAATTACCACTTTGTGGTAGATTATTTACAAATATGGCAAGAATTCCACCCATCCCTGCATGCCCATCCTTTTGCAATGTGACTTTGCTGTTTCTCCCACTAAGAGGTGGAATCTATTTCCCCACCCAATGAATCTGGCCTGGCCATGAGAATTGCTTCAACCAAGAGAATGCAGTTAAGTACTATTGTGTGACTTCCATGGTCTCAAAAGTTCTTGCTGCTCTTATCATTCGCTTAGAATGCACCCCTGAGACCACCATGTGAGGAAGCCCAGGTGACCCAAGTAGAGGATGAGAGATCATGTGGAGCAGAGATAACCATATCCCCTAAGATCTCTCAGACTAACATCCAGAGCCAACGGCCAGACAAGTGAGTGAGACCACTTTAGTCGATCAGCCCTAGTCTGTCTGCCAGAGGACTACAGCCGCATGGTAACCCTTTATAACATCTTCAGAACTACCCAGCTGTGCCCAACCTAAATCGCTGAGCCACAGAATCACAAGCAAATAGTATGATTGTTTTAAAGACAAAGTTTTAGAGTACAAGGCATATTTTGTTTTATTATTTCACTTTGTGGTGCTTTGCAGATATTATTTTTCACAAGTTTCGTTGGTAACTGCATGAAGCAAGTCTATTGGTGCCATTTTTCCATCAGGCTCAGATGATGGTTAGCATCTTTTAGCAATAAAGTATTTTTTTATTTTAGGTAAGTATGTTGCTTTTTTAGACATAATGCTATTGCTCACTTAACATATAGTTAAACATAATTTTTATATGCATTAGGAAACCAAAATATTTGTGTGACTTGCTTTATTGCAATATTCACTTTAATGTGGTGGTTTGGAACCAAACCCGCAATATCTCCGAGGTATGCCTGTAGCTTGTTACATAGCAAAATCTAGCTAAACCACACTTCAACCATGAGGTAAATCTTGACTTTAAGCAGATTACTTAACTTTTAAGCCCGTGTCTTTGAGGATAAAATGCTGAAAATTAAACTGCCAAGGGGTTCATATGAGATAATACATGTAATCACCTAAGCATAGGCCTTGGAACACAGGAGACACATGCTTTTGTTACTTGTCACTACCCACCTCCTTATAGTTATGTGGGTAAATAAATGCTGTTAGATCTTTAAGGGCAAGAACTTAATTGATCTTTGCATCACTTGTAATATACAGCAAGCGCAGTGTCTTACACGTGGTTGATATTCAGTGCATGCATGTTGAATCAATGCTCAAACATCCCCTAAGACACAGCTTGGCTTCATGCTGCCATATTTGCTGGGAATTCTGAAAGTGAAGATAGGAACAGAATTGTAGGGAAAGAGACTGAGGTCGTCTTGGTTAAGTCTCTATAGCTCTTGGATCTTCCACTTGGGCATCTTTTAAAAAAAAGAAAATTGCCTATGGTCACCAAGATTCCTTGCAGCCCTAAAATTATTTATTATAATCATGATACTGGTTAGCATTCACTGAACACTTATTTATGTGTCAGATTTTGTGCTAAGTTCTTTGTGTATATAGAAATTTTGAAGCACAACAACCTTGTAATATAGGTTTTATTATTGCATTTTCAGATCAGGAAGTTTAAATCTAGGGAAGGAGTCAGCAAACCCCGCCTGCTTGTTTTGTAAATAAAATTTTACTGCGACACAGCCATACTCATTCATTTACGTATTGCCTGTGGTTGCTTCCACAATACTGAGGCAGAGTTGAGTAGTCATGGTAGAAGCAGAGACTATATGTCCTGTAAAGCTGAAAATGTTTACTGTCTGGCTGGGCCCTTACAGCACAACTTTGCTTACCTCTGGGCTAGAGTAATCTGCTGAAATATCAGTCACACTCAGCTATGTGGAGTTTGAAAGCCTGTTTTTTTCAGTAGGCTATCCTGCCTTTTTATTTTTTCACTCAGTCACTCACTCATCACACCTGATCTTTCAAATAGCCATTCACAGGCAAGAATGTGCTGAGGAAAATTGTTTAAACCACTGTAAGAGCAGCTGAGGAAATGTCAGCTATGGTCTCTGTTCTCACACCTAGTTAAGAATAGTTGGTCATCTGGCCTCCTGTAGCTCGAGGCCATGGAGCTACACTTAGCACTAATTGAAAAATAAGGAATGAAAAGATTTGCTTTCAACACAAACTTGAATGACTGGAATTACGCCTTTATTATCTGAAGTGGGAGCTTGTGACCTGTCAGCCTCCACCTGTTCTGGCATCAGGAAGAAATATCACAGAAATTAGCCGCTGGCTGGTCATCTCATTATGGGCCAGTTATAGCCTATTTTTAGAAAACCTGAGGGATAAAAAAAAATCAACCTGCTAATACAAATGCATCTGAGGTTTGTTATGCATAATATAAAACTACCTGGTGCTTCAGAAATACAGGATTCATCTCTGAGAAATACGTAGTGTTAGAAAAAGGAATTCATTAAAAATGCCCCAAAATGAAGAAAAACATCTCCTAATTGATAAACTACTTTGGGAAATTTAATCGCATTTACAAAGAAAAATGATCATTAAATGACCATCTTTTCAGAAACAAGGCTCTCTTACAAAGGGACACAGCATAAAACATCGAACAGAAGCACTCTATAAATGAGAGGGTTACATTTAGTTTTATCTTTATCATTGTTTGTGATCCTGATGACTAGGAATTTGAAATGATTCTTTCTCTTGCACCTCGGGTATTCATTTGCTACATCTTCACACCTGCACAAATTCCAATCCCTACTTGGAAATATTCTTCCTCCATCTTTCCAGCCTCAAATCCTCCATCCTATTTGGGTCCTTATTACCTTTACCTTCGATGGTTACAACACTTAGCTAATTAGTCCTTCCAAATTCAGTCTCTTGTTATATCAATTTACCCTACACAGCACTGCCACAATATTTTTTTAACTCATTTTGTTTATTCATCAAATGCTGCATGCGTATCCATTTGTTGTACCCCTGGCTATTACGCTAGGAGCAAAAACATAGGTGGTTTCTGACTAAAGCTGCCATATAAAATATAGGATACTCAGTTAAATTTGAATTTCCAAAAAATAAAATATTTTAGTATAAATATGTCCCACTAATTGTATGGGACATATTTATACTAAAAAAAAAGAAAGAGGGAAGAGAGGAAGGAAAGGAGGAGAACAAGGGAGAGAGGGAGGAAGGAGAGAGAGAGAGAAGAAGAGAGAGAAATCTGATTATTTACCTGAATATCAAATTTAACTGGGTGTTTTGCAATTTTACCTGTTAACTCTCTCAACCCTTTCAGACCCCAGTGGCACTTACAATCTACTTAGGGAAACGGATATTAATCAGATGATCTCGCAGCTAAATGTAAAGCAACAACTGTGCAACGTGCAACAGGGGAGCCTTCCCGGGGGTTATGAGAACTTTTATTCAGGAGACCTGAATTTCTCAAGGAAGTGGAGGGGGACTTCCAAGAAGAGGTGATGTACTAAAGCACGACTTCAGGTCTAAGTATGTGTCAGCCAGAGGAAGAGGTAAGGAAATTACTTAAATGGGACGAACGAGGGGAAATCTGCGGAGGGAGAGTCGGAGCGAACTGAGAGAAGGCTGGGGAGCAGGAACAGAAAAGGCCTGGTGAGTGATGAGGCTAAAAATACCCGTGATGGCTGGACCAGGCAAGGTCCCCTAGATCGCAGCGAATGATTTATCTTTATTTGAAGGACAATGAGGCTCCTGAAAAGGAACATTTTGTTTGTTTGTTTGTTTCTTTGCTTTTGTTTTGCTTGTTCTTTTAAGCAAGGAAGTTAAAAAACCAGATTTACATTTTGAGAAAATATAGCACCCTCCTCTAAGAATTAAGCATCAACTGCTCAGACTCTACCCGTTTCCTCTCTTGTAAATGGTGATAATGATAAAAGCATCACCAGATGATTGAAAGGAATAAATCTCATAACGCTTACCGTACTGGTTTGCAAACTGTAGATGTCAAAGTTACCAACTGTTATTATAAATATTGTTCAATGCCCTCCAACAAAAAGCCCCAATCTCCTTTGAAAACCCTGCTCTCAACATTCCTTTCCAACACTCAGCAAACTGGGCCACTAATCCCTGGAAATCTCTGTTTTTCCCCCTAAATATATTCCAAACTCTCACGCTCTCTTCTGCACACTTACGGAAATCATTCTTCCAAACACCATGTAGAGTTTACCTCTCTCACCAAGCACCTTCTAATGTCTATCTACCTATCTCAGGACGTTTGGCATATTATTATGTGCATTAACATACTTGATGTTCTTGCCTCTCAACCCAAACACTAGATTCTTCCATTGATGATCATCAAGCACCTTTTATAAAACAAGAACTATATTGGTCACTCAAAATAACGTATTTCCCTTAAAGAAGTCAGAATCTAGTGAGAAAAACAATTGCCATCAATAAATAACAGCAACTCAATAGTGTATGTTTAATGAGAGCGAGCTCTTCTATCAAAGCATCAACCTTCTACAGAACCCAAATTGTACTCACATTTAAGTATCTAGCACTCAGGATATTGCCTAGAATGTACTAGGAGCCTTAATATGTGTTTAATAATTTTAACTGTTCAATGAAAAAAGTGTTACAGAGGAAAACACAGAAGTCTAAGAAATTCACTCTGCTGATCAGAGGTAGAAAGATTTTGCAGATCAGATACGATGGAGTGAGGTGTAAGGTAAAAAAATGAGTAGAAATCTATCAAATAAAAGAGATTCTCAATCAAGGGAATAGTATGTTCTAAAGTCATAAATTTTGAAAGGGGCTAGTGAGTATTGAGACTAAAATGCTGGATAGGAGCCATACTTGAGAGAAATATATGTCCATTATCTATGCATCTATTCACTAGTCACTATTTTAGGCACTGGAGATATGACCACAAACAAGGCAGACAAGGCCTTTGTTTTCAGAGTTTATAGTCTAGTGGGTTGATGGAAGCAATACACACAACTTGAACTCTGCCTTTCTCCTTCACCTTCTTTAATTGGAAAGCCCAGAAATTCTACACAAGACGCTAAATCATGCAGTGATGTGGTGGGTAGAAGCTGGGTGTCAGTTTCTGCTACATCACTTAATACTTGAGTGACTTTGTCAAGTCATTTATGCTTCTTTAGTTTTGATTACATCAGCTTTAAAAAATGAGACGAATAACAGTCATACCATTTGTCCTCCTGCCGCAGAGAGCTGTGGCGAGGATCAAAAAAGGATCATGAATTTTCTCTGTAACACTGTACAACATTCTTCTACAAATACCAAGCAATTTTAGAGAAAATATACCAAAATTATAATTTCAGGTGTACTGTTTAATAATGACTGAATTAAAAACATATTACGCTTCCCTACATAATATATAATTACCCCAGTTACACACTACATATTTACTACATCATTGATTCAGAATATTTATTGAGCACATAGTGTGTGCTAGGAAATGTGGCAGCCATCTAGGGGAATTGAAGATGAGACAGTCACAGAAAAACAAACTGTCCTGACCCTCAGTGTCATTCTCCTAAACCGAAGCACAAGCTTTGGAAGCTTCCTGTTTTGAATAAATCATACGCTTTTCTCTTCATGACAAACCATCTTCAGTCAAGAACTCCTTGGGTAGTTAATGGTGTCTTGTGATAATCCTCAAAACTCTCCTCTTGTTTTACTCTTGATTAAAAAGAAAGAAAGCACCGGGATCTAAGCCCTTGACTGATTTACACTTCAATTTAATTTCTCCCTTTCTCTTTCCTTGTTCCTTTCACTGGATGAAAACTTCCATGTAATTAGGCTCGAAAACTCTTCATCAAACAGTTTGACTGAAAAGCAGCATGCTGAGTTTCCCTTCGGGGCTGCCGGGCAGAGAGAAAGCTGGGACCCTGTGAGGGAGCGGTATGCCTGGGATGGAGTGGAAACTGAGGCCTATGGTGGCAATTAAGGGAAATGGCGTGAGCGGAGTAACTTGGCTATCACTCTCTCAGCTCCTTCTGTGCCCATTTGCTACTCCAGTTGTGCCAGAGACTATCTCAATCTCCTCGTCCACAGCTACACAGCTTGAGCACCAACATTTTGGTGTAGCAGAAAAATGACTAAACAAAGAATCTGGAAACTTGTCCCTAGATTGAAAAGTGTGATTTAGGTACAATTCACAAACTCCCAGGCTATTAGTTTCTTTGTACGAAAAATAATTTGATTGGAAAAGGTCCCTAAAGCCCTCCTCCAAGCCTAGCATTTGTTAATTTCACAAGTGCAAAGCAGCTTTTGGGTCTAACGAAGCTCTTTCATCAGGGCATTCCTTTAGGGGCCTCACCCCAGGGCCTGAGAATGGGGGTAGCAGTACCTAAGCACAAAATGGCACACTGGCATAGAAAATGCAAGAATGTGAAACATCTACAAGAGAGAAATTGGCTACAGAGGATCAAGGCTCCGGGTTGATACTCTCATTTCACATTAGAGCTGTTCCCCTCTTAGATTATTATTGACATGTTAACATGAGCCCCCATGATGCACCGTGTTGATAAATGACATCAGAGCACTAAGAAGCCAGTACTGAAACATTCCAACATCTGTAATGCACAGCAGGCTTGGTCCTCATGCCTAATCTTTACATTTCAGATCAAGAGCTAATTAGGTTGCTATCAAGGCCTTTATGCTACTTTTTTTTTTCTTGGTTCACACATTCACCCACGTGTGCATGTACATACACATACTTGCCCAAATCGAAAACCACTGCCATTTTTGAAATATTTGTTTCCTTAGTGTTACCCTCATAGTTAATGAACTTCTGCCATGTGTATGAAGGGCCAAGAATAAAAGTCGATCCAAAGGTGATCTACTAAGAGGAAAGGGGTGCCTCAGACAGCATAAGAATTTTATGTATCCATACTGATAGAAGGATGAATACCACAATTGCAAAGACAAAACTGGCAGGCCATTTCGAGATCATTAATTATAACTCTCTCATTTTGCAGTTAAGAGAATTGGTTTTCCTAACATTATAATTTGATGAGAAAGCCTGTAGTAACTGTTGGAAGCTAAATTTCCTGACAAATGAGTTTCTTACAATGAATCAAAAACGAGATGAGAGAGTCACTGATGGCTCCCTCGCTCTTGGAGTTTTGGAATATGGAACCATTCTCTGCCAGCCGACTCTGGAACTTACATGAGTTTCCAAAGGTGTTTCAAAAAATACTTTCCTATAGTATAATAGGAATTGTGAAGATAGGGAAGTGTTCTGATCAGTTGCTCTCAAAGCCAGGGAACAGATTTTTACATTTGCGCAGATTACTCGACCTAAAAGTTCAATAGGTTCAAGGAATTAACTCCTTAGTAGGTGTAAGAACTTGAGTAAATTGCCTAACTCTCTGAGGCTCAATTTATTTTTCTGTAAATTTGTGATAACAGTAGTACTTTATTTGCAGATGGTTGATAAAGATTAAATGAGGTAAACTAAAGCATTTGGTTCAGTACCTGACACAAAGTAAGTGCATAGTGTTGTTTAGAAAATATTCATAGTCCTCAAAATCAATCTTGACTCTAGGTAGAACATAAAAGGCTCTCTAAAAAGAACCAGGTATTGCATCCGAGAATACGGCTTTGAGAATTTTATCCCACTGTCCCAGGTAATATTGCATAAATATTTAAATTTTAAGAGTACGGGTCTAGATTCAAATTGCTTAGATACCTAGCCTGATTCTGCCATATATATTACCTGTATGACCTTAAGCAAGAGGCTCACACATTCCATGCCTCAGTTTTGGCATCTGTAAAATGGAAAAAAAAAACACCAGAGGTCTCTCATATGAGAATTAAATGACCAAAGGCCTTTAGAAGAGCATCAGGCACATTGAAAGAAAAAAAAAAAGTGGTATTATTATTATTATTAAGAGTAAAGAAGATGTTATTGTCATTCTTGTATAAGCACAGAGATCTCCTTTCTTGGGTTTAATTTATCTAAGAAGATTGAATTGACACAAATGAATACTCAAAGATGCCATGCAATTATGCAGAGATGGTGGTTCATGGAAAGAGATGCATAATAATTGGTTCAGGGAAAAGACATACAATAAAACCTTGACTATCCAAACCACAGGACTCCCCCTCTACCAAAATTATTCAGGGGGACAAATTTTCTCAACAGCTGAGATTTAATCTTGAAATCATCCTTTCAAACTTATAAATAATCAGAATGCTGCTAAAATTGACCCCAAGAATCCAAGAAGGTCTTACTTTATCTGTGATCTAGTTTTTCACAAGGGCCTTAAGGCTTTTATGAAAACCAGGGGTTCGAAACAACAGGAGTTACCTATCAGTATCTGTTAGCTATCACTTATAAAGAAGCCCCAAAGCCTTTGCTGTTTATCAATATTTGCTCATAAGTCTCAGATTTGAAGTCAGGAAATAAATGGAATGACTGTGAAAGCACATTTATAATTTTCAACCAGTGTGGGGGCCTTTTGTCCAGAGCCTCTGAGACAAAGGGCAAGCCTGGCAAAGCTAGTTCTTTGCTAGTCATTGCCCCGGACCTATTCTGAAGCCAAGTGTCTGTCCCAGCCCACGTTCATGAATCTGTCAGCCACAACTATGCATGGCTATAAGCCTTGCGTGCTCTTCGTAAAAAAGAGTTCTCTGTGTGACAATTTCAAATTTTCAAAAGTGCTCATTTCACTTGGGTGTTTGGGCTGATTACTTCTTCCTCCTTGTTTGATTCCCTGCAGACAGCTAGACCCTGCCGATCTCCTCCTCCTTCCCTCTATGACAACGTCAAATGACAAAGGTACAAAGCAAATAAATGTTAATTAAAACACTGACACTGGTTCAGTTTAATATTGTGCTCTATCAACCCACTCTACTGCCTAGCAACCACAGTGGCTCACCCCGAGTTCATTTTCATTTTAATATGCCACATGGAAAAGCAGCCTAAATATATACCCCCAGTTCTGAAGCATATAATCTGTAAACTACAGGAACAGGCGGATCATTTCCATTAGTTTCCTATGTAGCAAAAACCACAATTTGCACTCAAAGCGTGTAATTATATTCAAATTCTGAAAGACTGCCTTGGAAATAGTTGAAATTCATAGTTTAGGGTAGTCACTCAGGAGTATTACATGGTTATGTTTTAATGTTGGGAGGGTGACAGGAATATTTCAAAACAGCAAAAAAAGGGAGGGTGATAATAGTATCTTAGAAAATGTGGCTTGCTGGTTTCTAGGTGTTTCATGTTCATACAGCCACTCGAAAGCTCATAAGTGAGGGGTGGGGACGGGGGCAGGGGACATGTCTTTGAACAATAACTCAGTTGTAGTTTTCAGATGGCAAATAGAGATGGGTGACTATGCAGGCCATTTTCTTTCTTCTTTCTGCCAAGTGAGACCCAACCAGGACGGGCAGTGTCTTCTTGCATGGGAACCTGAATCTGAGCACTTTTTCACACTGGGATCTCCCATACAGAGGAAGCCTTCGGAACACCAAAAAACAAACAAACAAACAACACCTACATCTTAGCACAAAGTCAGGCACCTGTTAGAAGAATGCAAGTGAAAAATTATATCTTAAAGAAGGCAGGAAAAGTCCAGCACTGTCAGAATCCATTCCTGTGGGACCTAATCTGATTAAGGGGAGATCAACCTGCAGAAAGAGAGGTGAGAGAAGAGGTTGCAATTTGAGAAAGGGTTTTGAAAGAGTGGGAAGTTGGCCTTTCTGCAGTAGAATAAAAGAAGGTTGATAAACTTAGAGTTGTACTGACCAGCCTGCAATTGATTCTGACACCAATTAGATGCCGTTGGCCAGATCCTTACTTTGCTCATCTGGAATATCAGGATCAGATAATCCCTAAGCTCTCTTTTAGCCCTGAAGGTCTATGAGCCAGTAAGTGTGCTTTTAAGGATACATGACATTCTCTACCTTTGCCTCTTCTATAAAGTACCATCTTTACTCTTCTAGTAAACGAGAATCAATCATGTGGTACACGCCACTCAGTCATTTACTCATTCATTCAAAAAACATGTATCGGGTGTGAATGTTTGATGCATCTGCTCCTTTACATTAGTATTTTCTTGGGTCAGAACAGATTCAGGCAGACTGACAAATATTCAAATAATTATTATGAATGGGACCCTCTCAGAGATGCTTTGGAAAGGTGTGTCAACCACATTAATCGGAATGCTTCATTAATCTGTGTACTCTATTCCTGATAAAAGAGCTTGATGTGTTTGTTTTTTCTGGGTTTCTTGAAGTAATGGACTGGTGGTACAGCAGAAAGGATGAGAACTGTGTGATCAGAACTGGGTCTGAATCCTGGCTCAACCACCACAATACTTTGGTCAAACCACTTAAGCTCTCTGAATCTCACTGTTTTTATTAAAATGGTGGTAACTTTATTAACATCAAAAGACTGTAGGGATTAAATAAAATCCTACATGTAAAGCACTGGAAGAGTGCCTGCTGCACAGTAGGTGTGCATAATATGTTGGTTTATGATCTAAGCAAGTCACTCAAAACTCTAACTGTAAGTAGAAATAAACCACTAGGTCCTTATAAATTCAGTTGCTATTCTGCCCTCTGCTCCAATATGGCTAAACACAGCAGAGCAGTTTAAACACAATACGGAGTATTAATTTCTAGTATTAATCAGGTGTGTTTAAATGGAAGCTGCGTTCTTGCTGTCTCGGTGTGACTCTGCGGTGAAGTCGGATTGTGGCCTTTATAACATCGCAGTGTGCCACACTTCTACATTGCACTGCTGCTGTCAGAGGGGAAAAAAGAAAACCTGGCTTGTGGCTTTAGAATAAGTTATTATGATCATCAAGAAAATAGACCTATAAAATACTGGAAGACCTGTGAAACTCAGACAGATTTAAAATACACAGCGGTGCCTTTAAAGACATATAGATGGGAGAATCAGGCAGACTACTGCTGACAACCACGTGGAAAAATCATCTCACTCAACCCTCTCACTGGAGAAATGAGGAGAGAATTAAAAAGACAATTTTTCTCAGGTAGAGTATCAAGACACATATACACTTACATGCCACACAGATAACTACAGGTAAAAGAGGATGGGTTAAAAGATCTAGATACCCTATATAATGTCTACATGTTTAAAGATCAATACAATTAAAAAAGACATCATGTCATATCCAAAGTCACAGACTTGGTCAGGGAGAAAACGAGGAGTAAAATCTGTGACCCAGAACAATGTCCTCCCCATAAGCATCCTGGTTTCAATTCGGGCTCCAAAAAGTCAACGCTAAGGGTTCTGGCCTCATAATGTGCTCCTCCATAACTTTGAGTCCTGGTAAGTAGAAGTATCAGAAATGCCGTGAAAAGTTCTCCATTTCCAGATCTGAAAATAGTAGTCCTGAAAAGACTTGTCTTTTCCTGGTATAAACCAGATTTAAAATTCTAGTTTTTAATGGATACTGAGCATCATATAGGAATGTTTAAATCCTGTACAAGTTGACTAGAAACGGGATCCAATTCTGAATTTCCAAAATGGTCTCGAGATATTTTTTGGAGGCCTCCCTCCTTTTACTTCACTAGAACTCCGAGCTTCTAAATGGTTGGTTATAATTTTTGTTCTTCTAGGCTGAAATTTGCTCGGCATGCATTTTTACAAGTTCTCAAAAAGCAAAAGCTGACCACACACACTATTTCCTTTTAGTGCCATCAACAAGAAGATACATGTTAAAGTTTTCATCCTCTACATTTCCCTAAAGAAGCAGTGAGGAAATGAAGTAACCCCGCAGAGGCAAAAGTGTTGCTACAGTTAGAGAAATGAGAACAGGTAGATGCATATTCTTTAACCCCAAACTACCAACCAGCAAACATTCAACACTGAAGCTCAATTTAGTACAAGGAACTAAAAGAACATGATCATTAAAATATTTCTCATAAAATATTTAACCTGTACACAGTGGTTTACAATGTACAACGTACGACCTATTCAATTTCCGATACGATTCTGTGACATATGTACAGTAAGCATTATTGTTGCCATTCGCAGTTTAAAAATGAAGAAACTGAGTCTCGGTCAAGCCTTGTGACCTATCCTGGTTCGCAAAGTTTCTAAATGACTTAAAAGTTTGAGACCTATTTCCTTCAATCTTGTGATCTATTGTCCCCACCCCTACCTAAGGCCACACTGCCCATTAGAATGCCACTATCATAATGAATGTCTTCATTAGCACATATTCTCAAAATCAATCGTTTTTTCAGAAGTATCTGAATACGGAAACAAACAAAGAATCATTCCCTTTATCCAAAGAGTTAATTAAGTACCTTGCTCGAGATTTGTATGAGCAAGGCCTTTACTATTACAGCAAGTTTTCCCAACCATCTCGCCCAGGCTTGCAACCATGACAGGAAGTAGATGGGTCACTTCATATTTATATTTTAAAATGAATTTTCACAACATAAAAATCCGACAAAAAAAAAAAAGAAATGAAATCGATACTTTTTTAAAAGAAAAGATGTGTTTTTCAGTTGCCAAAAATGTAGTTATTTATACTTATTTAACCTGCTTTTCTTCACTGGAGGATGAGATGTGAAAGGAGTTGGGGGTGTGTGTTTCAGAAAAGGAATAGAGTGAGCAACTGCAGCTCATAAAAGAATCAAGGAAGTCAATGTGAGGGCAGGAAGGTCTGGTCTGGCTGGTCTAAGGTTTAAGAAGAGGGAGACTTAGAGTGTGGACACTGGAGTCTCTGCAGAGCACCTGGCTGCAGTCGGACAGAGTTAGTCTGCATGCACATTGAGGTGTAGACGTGGTCACACAAGATAAACTGAGAGGAAAACAAACAAGTTTTAACTAAACTTTCTGGTGTTGCTTTCTCCATATTTATAAATAGAATGTTTCCTCTTGAGGCACCATCTTATCAATTTTGTAAATTGCTACCACTGTCACTGAAGGTTTTATTTTTCCACTGTGATAGTATGAGTTCAACAGAGATTCACTGAACAGTACATTTTCTTTCCCAATGACTGGGTCTGGGGCTGGAATGGGGGTTAGGGGGCAGGGAGGAGGAATGTTATGGGCTAAATGGTGCCTCCCCAAAATTTGTATGTTGAAGCCCTAATCCTCAGTATTTCAGATTGTGACTGTATTTGGAGATAGTGACTTTAAAGAGGTGATTAAGTTAAAATGAGACATTTGGGTGAGCCATAATCCAATTTGACCGGTGTCCTTATAAGATGAAGAAATTTAGACACACAAGGAAACATCAGGGTTGTATGAATACAGAGAAAAGACCATGTGAAGACACGATGAGAAGTTATTGATCTATAAGCTAAAAAGAGAGATCTCAGAAGAAATTGAATGTGCCAACACCATGATCTTGGACTTCTAGCCTTCAGAGCTGTGAGAAAATGAATTTCTGTAGTTTAAGTCACCCAGCCTGTGAATTTTTTAAGGAAGCCCTAATAAACTAATACAAGGAGTGAAGTATGAATAAGTTAAAGGTTTATCTTTAGAGAGTTGCTTCCCTCCCAGATCATCCAGAGTCCCAGTGAAGTAAACTTTCTGAGATCTGGTAAGTTCACCGCTAAAATGTAAAATGGAATACGTTACTTCTTCCAGATTCAAAATCAGACAATAAAGCAATAAAATTCTTACTATGGAATTATCCATTGGTCAGTTTGGGGAAGAATTTTTTTTTTCCCTGAAAAAAATTGTTCCAATGATCTCTTCTCCTCTCCCTATGATATGACAGGCCTCACCTCCACCTCACCCAGTGGTACATGTTGAAAGTCCTGAAGAAATTTATACTAGGATATTAAAATCTTCCTGTAGTGGTCTTTAAAGAACAAGTTAATCTCCAGACCTACCACTTGTTAACAAATTTTAGAGAAGAGAAACAATGCATCTAGAAGAAAGGAAAAAGGAGAATGCAATTTGATTAATTTATCACCAATGCCAAAGACATATAAATCTTATCATTTTATGTGTCAACCAATGATATGAATTATTCAACAAACCAAACCCCAAGAAGGAAGCGAGAAAGTGGTTAGAAAGCAGCTGGCTGAGCAGAAGAAAGTCCTCAACAGATCAGAGCAAAACAAGCTCCACAGCTAGAAAACTTCAGAGGCAGTTGTCTGTGACAATGAGTAGTGGCATAATTCCTTATGAGAAGGGTTCTTGGCTCATGGACTGTGAGACCACCACTACTTCTGCTAAGTTGATTCAAATAGACTTATGTTTTCCCCCTACACACACACACACACTCACACACACACACACTCACCGGTTTCTGAGCAAGAGAATTTTCCCTAAATATATTGTACTGTGTTCCCTTTTAAAGTTGAATTCCGTGTCCTCAACTAATTCCCCCAATGCCTGGAGTCAGGAAGGTCTGCTATTTCATGGAAGATAAAATATAAGACACATACTAGAACTAAGATCCTCAGAGAAACCTGTTTTCTAAACTATACGTATTAAGCATTTTTTAGGCAGGTGTACATTGGACTTTGTAAAGGCGGGCGAGAGGAAAAAAATATACAAAACACTGTTAGGAAACTGAGGCTAGCTAACAAATATATTTTAGTATTGATATGTCCCATACCACTAAACTTCCTCAGAGCTATGATAAGTATGATATTTAGATATGGTAATAAAGTCGAGGATGCAAATATACCTATGGTAATAAAGTCGAGGATGCAAATATACCTGTAGGAATATTCTGATTAACAGAAAAATGTAAATCTTCATTTTATGAAGGATACTTATATTGTATATTAATTAATTTGGTTTGGTATATGCATCCTCACCCTGTCCCCGCTACTTTTTAAAATTATAGAAGCCCTTAGATGATCCATATACTTCTGAAATTATCCCTAGCTGAACACCATAATGTCTTATTGAGTTTTCTATTCTTAGCAAATAGCACACAGCCTGGCACATAGTAAATACTCAATACATGCTGACTGAATGACTATTGAATAGAAGAGAACATGAAAGAAAGTGGGGAGCCTCAGAGAAGGGACTGACCAATGGGTAAAAGCTTACTAGAGTACATTTAAGAGAAGAGTTCATTCTCTGCAGAGACTCGATCCTAACTTGAGACTATTTTGGGCGCCCCAGGCAGGTGTGGGGAGTTTGTCTCCCAAGCTCATAAAGGAGCTCAGCCCTCTCTAGGCTGCCCTGGGATAAAGACTGTAGGCAAATCTACACATAATTCTCTAAAGGTGGGAACGAAGCCTGGGTAAAAGCTGTTTAGAGGATTTGTTTCTTCTGTTTTAGTGTGAATCTCACGATAGGGCAGACAGGTTTGGAAGCAGGGATGGTAATAACTGACTAGCAAGGTAGCTCTTTGGACTTTTGGCTTCTCAAAAAATGGGCAAGGGGAACAAGGGTAGAAAAAACAAACAAATAAAAATCTCTCTTGAATCCAAAGGAAGTTCTTAGACTCTAGTTTTTTTTTTATACCAGAATGAAGGGCATTTAGTTCTTCACAAACAATACACTGCTGCATTTAACACTGGAATAAGGCTGGCAGAAAATTATTGGTAACAACCATTAGTCTCATGGTGCTATGCCTCCTACCACCTCCATTCAAAAGATTTTTTTTTCCTTTTTTTTTTTTTTTAAACAATTGCTTTAAAACAAAGCCTTTTTCTTAGACTAGGGGAAAGCAAGTGTACTTCAAGTAAGAATGAGAGGCACATTAGCAACATGCTGAGGGGCTCCTGGTCCTTTCAGGGCTCAAAAGGAAGTGAGATTGGAGCCAAAGGTTGGGGCATCTTGTTGATTGCTATGTCTCTTGATTTCAAGCTCAAAAGCATTAATTAAACATGCAAGGAGCCTACTTAATATAGACGCATTTACTCTCCAAGCCCCGAATCAATGTGATGGGATTTTAGGATACTAAGGAATTGAATTCATGAGCTTTCTTATCTTAGCCACGCAGACCCTGGAGTTCACTGCATCCTATAGCTATGGTGAATCTGAGGGCCTCTTCTGGGGTCTCTCATCATTTACTTGCTTTGTTCTTTTTCCATCACATGCTAAATCTTATCAGATGCAGGTTAATGAGAAACGAGACTGGGAACCAGTGAAAAAGACTGAAGTACTGAGCAAACTGGTCCTTGAGAGAGGGAGGGAGAACGGAAGGGGAAGGAGGGAGGGAGGGAGGAGAGAGGGAGAGATTGAAATTGAGATTGACAGATTTGGAAACCCCTGGGAAGTACTGCTCAGCAAATTCCATCACTTAACTAGTAGCTGCTTTTAACTGTTTACATCCTGAATAGAAAACATCAGACCCCGCCAGCCTATAACCTCTAACTAATGCATAATCTTCATCTCCCTGCTGATCATTTACACTAATTAGCAAAATTTAGCTAATTATTGCTGAACGTTTCCGTGTTTAATTATGGCTATTAGTAATAGTCTGTCTGGCTTCCTCCACCCTTCACTCTCCTCTTTTTCTTCCCCAATCTTTACAATCCCACCCCCTACTCCCAGTCCCTCTTCCCTTTAGGAGCTAATAGTTTTCATTTCAATGAAATTGCTTTTGCTTTTTTGGTGCTTGTGGTTCTTTCCTCTTCTAGGTTTGTTTTCTTTCTTTTCTTTTTTCTTTCTCTCTTTCTTTCTTTCTTTCTTTCTTTCTTTCTTTCTTTCTTTCTTTCTTTCTTTCTTTCTTCCTTTCTTTCCTTCTGTCTTTTTTTTTTTTTTTTTTAAGAAAGACTCAGCAGAGTCTGAGAAAATAGCAACCAGATCAGATCCAGCATCCCCCCGCGCCCCTCCCCCACGCCCCCACACCACCACCACCATCAACCTTACAAGTTCAGAGCTGCTTGACAACTCCATCAAATAAAATTTAAAGAGAGAGTCAGAGTACGTGCTGGCATTTTCTCAATGTGCTTCCACTTAACACTACAGATAGCACCGAGCAGAAGCCCAGGGCTAGGACGCGGTGGGAAAAACTGATGTTCTGAATGGGATCTGCATGTTATAGGTCTTCGAAATACAAGCTAGGGCGGGGGACCTCTGGTGTGGTTCACTGTGCCACTCCCTGGAGGGCTGCTCCTGCAGTTGGGCTCTGTGATTCCTATTCCTCTCCTCACCCTTGGAGTGGAGTGCATAGTAAACAAATAACGAAGCTCCCTTCTTTAGAACAGTTTACTACAACAAGCTCCTACCTTAGAGGCAGACATCACTCTTTCAGAAGGCAGCCTGCACAGAGCTGAATGTATTTTTAAAAGCCATAGATCTCTTCCTTCAGTAGCTATGCAAGGAGGGTATGGAGCAAAACATTTCAGACTTATATTGTGGTGAACAAGCTCACCCATGCTACCTTTAATTAAAATAATGTTCCCATAAATGGTGGAATCAAAGTTACTATAATTTACACGTCTGTATGTTTTAAGTTGCCTTATCTATATATTGCTTCCTCTCTGGTAGTTAGCAGTACTAGTTGTATAGTTTTTATGATAGTTGCTCTTTCTAGCAGACATGTGGACAAACATTAAACTGCCCAAATGAACAATAATGACCTCTGTCATTAATTATGTTTTCTGCCTCCTTAAACACACTCAGCTACCCTCCGTCCTCACCTTTACCACTCAGGCAACTTTTCAGCAGTTCAAACTACTTCAGGCTGAAGACCTAAGGATACTTGCGGTCTCCTATTTCCCCATGCTAGCTCGCAAACAAGATCAGAGTGAAGGGTAAAAGCAAGGTGAAAGAATGAATTCTTAAAGTGCAGCCTCGGGCACTTATCTGATAAGTTGCCTGCCATCATGGTGGAGGGCTGGGGTGGGCATGGGGCTGCACAGAGGAGAATGTGGTGTTGGTGCAGCTACGGATAAGGGAGCTAAGGAGAGGAGAATCTATTAGGGGGGCTGGGGCAGAAAACATGACATTAGCCTTTAAGGAGAAACTGGACATTTTCTTGGCTCATGCACATGCGATGCTTTTCATTATTTTAAATTCAATTCTTCCTCTTCCCACCCTTGAAATTACCTGAAAGGCGAGTGGGTTAAGGAATTGCTATGCCCCATTAAAAGGATAAAGAGCAGAGAGACCCACCGTGCCCTCCTCGCAGGGAAACAGGAGAGCGATAGATAGAAATAGGCACTGAGTGATGCTTGCTGCCATGGAAATGGTGCTCGTGCTGAGAGTGAGACCCCGGCGAGGAAGAGGAGGAAGCTACATTAGAGGAACTCCACACAGAGCTGACGATACATCCCCAAAAGAGGGACCAGATCCCAAGTGTCCAGGCCGGCCGGCGAGGAGGGCTCCGTCTTGCGTGGATTCTCAGGTGCATGGTCAACGCACTGGACCAGTACAGATGGGCAGTTTGAATTCCAGCCAGTGAGGAATAATGAAGTTCATGATGCCCAGGGACCCATTATAGCAGGAGGAAGACTTGCCCAAATTTTGGAAAGAGGGAAGGAATAGGAGCTTTCGAGACAGATGATGAATCAGTTAAAAATAAATTACTTAAAAAAAAAAAAAGATAGAAGGCAAAAGCCCCCTTTTCCTGGGGCTTAAATTTAGGATGCCAGAGTCTACCCAGGTATAACAACCCTCCTAGGGAGCCCAGGAATGCCACACATGTCAGGTGAGGCCAGCCACCACTTTCTCCTGATCTCTAGGCACCTCAGGTCTGTTGACTTAACTGCACACTCCGGGAAGTCACACAGGAAAGGTGGAAATGAAGGAAGAGAAGGCAGCAGGAGACCCGTGTAGGTTCAGGCTAGTTTATCCCAACATCCAAGCAGTTTGAACATTTTTTTTTTCTTTTTCCACTTCCATGCGATGCAATGCAGAACTGCCAGAAAAAGGGGCTGCAGGTGAGAGAGTTCTTCCTGTGTTTCCCGGAGTCTTGGAGGAAGGGAACAGAAGCTGTTAAACCCGCATGTTCTGGAAGAGAGCCAGGAGCAGCTGCCTGCGTCCTGGGTTTCCCAACTGGATGAAAAGCTGTAGCAGCAGCAGCAGAAGCAGAAGCAGAAGCAGCAGCAGCAGCAGCAGCAGCAGCAGCAGCAGCAGCAGCAGCCGGAGGAAGAGAACAAGGAGGACCGGAGGGAAAGAAGAGAGGAGGAGGTACCCAGCGCGGAGCAGCCACCCAAACCAACGTGGCTCTGGGCACAGAGAGGTGGGTGGGCTAGCAGGGAGAGACCGAGAGGAGGTGCCCGCAGGCGGCAGAGGTGGCCGAAAGGCGGACGGGCGCCTGCAAAGTGCTGGGAACTGGGAGGCACAGGTGAAGTGAAGCGAGGAGTTGGGGAGCCAAATTCACAAATGGGCAAGTCATATGCAAATAGCACACTCCTGAGAGCAAATCAGTGCAGCCCAAGCGCTCTGCCGAGAGACTGGCTGGCTCAAGAGGAAGGAGGGGCCCAAGCGACCGGAATCCCGGCCCTCCCCATTCAAGTACATGTTCCCTTGTCCCAGCATTGCCCACCCATCCTCCGCCATCTCAACTCCCTCCCAGTGATGTGGAGAGGGTGAGAGAATGATGATAATGCAGAGACAGACAGACACTGCACCTTTTTATCACCCTTTCCTTTTCTCCCAGGCACATTAAACCAAACTCGTACGATTAAGGCACCTTTTACAATTCGGGAAGAAAAATGCAGGCAGCAGCTAAGGCTGAAGTAGCCTCAAATAGAAATAAAAATAAACCCCTTGAGTCAGCAGGAGCTCTGGAGCGGCAGCACGTGGTGGTGCCACCCGCACACTCCTCCTGGCCAGGCGGTCAGCACCGCGGTCAGCACCATGGTCAGCACCATGAAGCCACTCTCCAGGCCTGTGCCTCTCTAGGGGTTAAGAGGCTCAAAGGCCTCGCTCAGAGGCAAATGGCTGGAACCTGTGCCCTGGTTCTCAAAAGTGAATGTAGAGAGGTGGCCTGGGCGCTTGGAGGGTGACAGGCTTCGTGACTGGAGGAGCTTGAAGAAGGAGCTTCCACTCTCATGGACAGGATGCTCTTGGAATTCAGGACCTAAAAATTAGTGCTTTTGCCAACTGTCCTGGTCAAAGAACTTCAGAAGGAGTGAGAGCTGCATCTACTGGCAAAAGAGGGGTAACAGCCTGTCCGGGACTGGCCTCAGAGATGATACTCCAGGTGGGTGAAGCCTCTGGGCCTCTGGGTGCTGGGCACCAATGAGAGCTCAGCTTTTACAGCCAGGCTAAACCCTCAAGGGAGAGCAGCAGTAGCAGAAAGAGGCTTGGTGCACCTGTCGCGGCCATCTGTGACTTCAGGAGTAAGCTGACCAGGGTTCTGCCAGGGAATGGTGACATTCTAGACAGACGGCCTCCATCCCACCCCACCCCACTTCCTCCCATTTCATATGATAAGCTGGAGGCACAAACCCAACAAGCAGCTTTTCTAGACCCAGGGGTCTTGCTAACTTTGCTTTGACTACCCCCTTTGGACTCACCTTGGTTAAAAAAGCACATTATACTTTTTGGAAGGGAGGCAGAGGTAATGATATTTTCTAGATAAATCATATCATATATACGATGTGACACTTGTTGGTTAAGTTTATATATATATATATATATATATATATATATATATATATATATATATATATATATATATATATATATTTAGGTGGCATTTCTTTCTTAAAAGAAGCTTTAGCAACTATCATATTCCTGCTCTCAAGAGGATTTGACTTCAAACCCCCTGAGAATAAAGAACAGAGATTAAGATGGTCCTATTCTTCCTTGAGATATCTCAAAGGGATACTGAGGAAGTCAGCATCATAGGTCTTTCTAACAGATAAAAATACCAAATCTATGAATGATTTGTTTTCAAGGTCAAATATCAAGACCCTTTCAGAATTTATAGTGGTGACTTGGTATTCTGGTTCTGAAATCGGTGTTCCTTTAAAAGTCCACGCTGCCTGTGGTAAACAGTTCACAGTTATCCCAACTGCTCTGGCTCGCTACTATAAGGTGATCCACAGCCTTTGAAGGAGGTGGCCCTCATTCAAAATCTTTCATGCTTTTGGGTGGTGTCCCCAAAATACAATGTCTTAAACTAGCAACATGTACAAAAGGAAGTGAGAGGGGTGATTTATGGAGACTCAATTTGAACCTCAGTTTCCTGCTCTGTAAAATATGGATAAAGCCTCCCCTCAGGAAGTTCTTGGGAGTTTAAATGAGATAACATATACACAGCATCTGGTGCGGCGCCTGACAAAGAATGGCAGTACTCTTTGTTCAATAAAAAAATAAGCTAAAATTCCAAGAAAGGTAAGTAGATATTTAGTAGTAGATATTTAGGGTCTGATGTTATTATAAGTAGAAAAGTCAAGGGAAACAATCTTATCCTAAGCATCCTCCTTTAAGGTAGAGGATTCCCATTCAATCCAGTTGCTCCTTTAGTCCTCCAGATGGAGACCCACTGTACTTTGGACTTATTCTAACTCCACATCATAGCCTTAAGGGGACTTAGATGACCTGGCTTATGCCTAATTCTCCAATTCCATCTTCTACTAGATGACCCCTTTACCTTCCAGCTCCTCTTCCTGCTCTTTGAATATGTCAAGTTCTTTCCCAACCCCAAACCTTTATACTTGCTGGCCTCTCTTATCTGAAAAATTTTTCTCCAAGATTTTCATGTGATTGGTTCATTTCAGATGTTACCTCTTCAGAGACCCTCTCTGTCCTTCATCTGAAGTTAGCCATCACATTCCTGAAAGGCACTTTATCCTATTACCTTGTTCTATTTCCTTCACAGTACTCTCTATTTTCAGAAATTATTTTACCTGTATTTGTTCACAGTCTAGCTTCTTAAAAATACTGTAAGCTCTCTGAAAGCTGAACTTTTGTTTTGTTCCTCTCCATATTTTCTGTGTGTGGAAAAGTGGGTAGCACATAGTAGAAGCTCAGTAAATATTTACTGAATAAATGAATACAATGAATCAATTGCCAATCTCATATTCACTCAGTCTTATGGATGCATTCATCTGGCTTTAGTGACATTGCTTCCCCAGAGGCATGCATTCCCGGAGCTGATGAGTTGACCACCTATCCACATAATGTTCTTCTTTTCTAAATTGGCACTGCATGTTGGAGACTCTGTTTTTGACTTTGTCCCGAGGAAGCATGGGAAGCTTTGATGGACCTTCCAATTAATTCTCTGCTAGGCAACAAAGTGAAAATAAATCCTTAATGCAGTACAAAATCTAGAAATGCTGCTGGTGTGTCACAGCTGGAGCTATTCATTTTACTTGTCATACTTATAATTTATTTATTTACTTTTTGCAAAATGTCAAGAGAAGTAGCTCTGAATTTGGTAAGGCTGATTCCATTTGGGGACCCAGTTTAATACTGAAAAGACTTATCAGAGGAAAAATTCAAGACTGTTTTATTTTTCTTCTTTCACTACAAAGAGATAACCCCCACTTATCCTGATAAAATGCATATCTTCCAATTTAACATTGTTGATTTCTCTTTTATTTGTTTTTTTTTTTATCCCTGCTGTTTCTTCTTCTTGTCAACACATTCCTACTTAGATTTCTTTTCTAATTCTCATTCTTTTCAGTTCCATTAGAGTTTATATTAGGCTGCCATATGAAATATATTTTAGTTTTTTAACTCCAGCAATACCTTCTAAACACAGCCTGCAGCTAGAATTCTGGCTGAAGGGTTCATCATCACCACCAAAAGCTCCCCTCTTTCTTTCTGAGTTGTCCTCTCTAGTGGATCCCTGGAGTGAGAATGGCTTAGAATGAAGTGTGTAGTTACAGGATGAAGATGCAGGTGTTCTTTCAAGATCGAAAAGAGAAATAGATTTAGAAACATCACGCTCACCACAGATTTAAAATTGGAAAATATAAATAATTTTGGAGGAATGACCATGTGTAGCTCCACTTGGAAAAACCCCCACGAAATCCTAACCATACCCTGGAACCTTAAGTTTCTGAATGAAAGGCAGGTTTTAAAAACACCCATAACTAGATTTGCCTGGCTAGTAGCTAGGTTTCTCTATTATTTCAGTAGCTAGGTTTCTCTATTATTCAGTTTCTCTCTGTTCTACCTCCCATGAGACTGTCTGAAGGTGAGGTAGGAGAATCCTTACCCATCTAACCCTCTTTGTCTTGCTTTGGTCTGTACTTCATCTATTAAGTAGCCTGGAGAATCTTTTGGCTCCTACAATAAGCCTCATGATAGTACTTAATTGTGTCAGGTGCCAGGCATCTAATGTGAAGTTGCCCAGTGGGTCTCTCAAAATACATTTCGTCTCTGCACATGTATAGACTCTGACTTTCCACTTCACTGCCAGCAGGAGACACCTGTCAAATTGTTTGTCGTAGGCACATCTAATATGACTGCAGAGACACAGAAAGCACCAGAGCAGTCTGTTTCTGTGTGAACCCTATGCTCTTCCTTAAGTGCCCTCTCTTTCCAAACACAAAGTATAGAAATCCTTACTTTCTCTCTCTATGCACCATTCCAAAGGTAAATTAAGGAAGAGAGAAAAAAACAAAAACAACTAAACTCTCATAATGTGAAATGAAATAAAATTCCTGAAAAAATACAGGTGACTGTTAACATGGCTATAAATATATCAGAGAGTTCCAGTGACACCATAAAACAGTCAAACTTTGCTTTATTATATGTCAGTAGATTTATTTATAGCCACATAATTCATCCCTCTGCTCATTTATTTAAGAAAGCCATCCTGCAAAAAGCAGATTTTGATTATATTTTCCATTTGGGGCTATAAAAGAGAAGCTTTATTCTTTTAAGCAGCACTACATGTATTTGATTTAAAAAAAAGAAAGACAATGTCATCCTCATATAATTTTATAACTTAGAGAATGTATATATTGCTTCTGTTCCTTCAACTTACTCTTCTTAGAAACATCCATAGTTATTGTTTTGTCCTCCTTGTGGCTGAAATAGGGATATCAGAAATTTGGAATTTGCAAAAAACTCTTCCATGCCCCATCCTCAGCATCTTATAAGTCTTTATCCAGTTTTAAGTTCTCAAACCAAATGAATGATTGTTATACAATAAGAGAATAATATCACTGGTATGTTTATAGGATAATTATCAAATCAAAGATTTATAGGACATTTTGAGAGTGCATACAGATTTAGATTTTAGGCTCTGGTGCTCATCTGCCTAGCATCAGATTCTGATTCTGCTTGTTAGCTGTTGTGAAAATGTTAACAAGATCCTTAGCCCTGTTGTATTTCAACTTCTCCATCTGTAGAATGAGAATAATCATACTACTTATCTAATAGGTTTGTTGTGAGGAAGCAGAAAGTTAATATACATGAAATGTGTGTAAACAGCGCCTGGTACATAGTAAATGATCAATAAGTATTATTATTACCCACATTTATTGGTCATTTACTGTGTGACATACACTGTTATTATTATTACTATTCTTTTTTTCTCCTTGGTGACTCCTTCAAAGATGACTCCTTGAAAGTGATCCCTGCAGATAGTGTTCTCTTAGATACAAATCTCAAGAGGAGTGAGTAAGCAGAAAGCTCCCCTTGCGATTCCAAAACATAGAACGGAAAGTCACTCCATGTGTGACCTGACTCATTGGATTCTCTTTGCCCATGTTTTGCAGAAAGAGGAACAGCTTCTTCACATCCTTCCCACAAACATCCTTCAAGCCAACTCCAAAACAATGAAACTTACCACGGCCCCAGAAGCGGATAATATGGGCTACCAAAGCCTGGCATTTGTTGTATAAGCAATCAACTTCCATTATAGGGTGAAACTCTCACCATCTCAGTTTGGGATCTTGAAGGGCTACTTCTCTTTCCTGTCTCTTTATTCTCATTTTTCCCCCCAAAATAACAATGGATTCTAATTATTTAGCCTTCCCCCTAAAGCGGGAATTACAATCAATGCCTTGTAAATCTTTTTAATAATTTCCATTGGATTTATATAGCATTTCTTTTTTAATCAAACGTTTTTTAGGTTATTGTGAATGTACTTCTGAACTATCTTCTACTCAGTATAGAAAGAAACTATTAATTTGGTGCATCGATTCATCTACTTCATGAACATTAAATGTATGCTAACTATGGGCATGGTACCAGGTGAAATCCAGGGGTTTCAGGGATGAAAAAGAGAAGATTTAAGGTCTAAAAAGTATTTAGTCTGGCAGGAACACACACACACACACACACACACACACACACACACACACACAAAACAAAACAAACCATAAACTCCATCCATATATACAGCTTCCCAATTACACTCTGATAAGTGTTAGAATAAAGGTATAAATGAACTACAAAAAATAGAGACGGAAACTAATGTACTGTAGGAAGAGGAGAACTATCAGGAGGAATTCACAGACAAGGTGACAAGTGCATTGAGTGTCAAAGGACTAGAGTTCAAATCCTGGTCCTCTATTTACTGGCTGTGTGAGCCTGAACAAGTTACTTTAAATTTACTGAGCCTGTTTCCTCAAAAGTATTATTATAAATAATCCCTACCTCATAGGATTGCTTTTCTGGTTAAATGAAAAGATATATTTCAAAAGAATATTGTAAATGTTTAGCTTCACTATTATAGATATATTTCAAAAGAATATCGTAAATGTTTAGCTTCACTATTATCATGAACCTGGCCTTGAATGATATTAATAGGCAGAGAAACAGAAATGCAAAGTAAAGAGATTAGCAATGCAGGGCGGAATCATCCACAGAACTTCCTAAAGGAGGCAAATTTGGAGCTTAGCTATCACTCATCACTTAGATTGTTAAAGCCTGAGAATTTCAGAAAGGGGTCGACTTTTTCTTTCAACTCAAAAACTGGTTGTTTCGAGGCATAAGAAAAGTCAACAAAAGTAAAGGGAAAGAAAGGAATGGAAGAGAAATGGAAAGAAACAGAAGAAAAGGAGGGGATGAGAGGGGAGAAGTGGAGGGGAGGAGAAGAAAGGGAACTCCCATATTGGAAGCAACATTCTTTGTCACTAATGACAGGATTGCATATTCGGAGACATCAAATAAATATCATATACATTTAAAAAAATTAAATATGGCATTTCTAGGAGTTTTCCTTTGTTTAATTTCTTCTATGTAATTACTTTTCAGATACTAAAATCCCCATTGGATCCAAATAATAAGACTATCACTCAAATCTAGGAACATCATCATTCAAGCATCCATCTCATTCAACTGTCTGTCTCACTCACAATTCCATGAAGAGCACATCTTTTAAGATAAAGGGACAGAGATCTAAAATATCTGGTCACTTTCCCCTTAATGTTATGGAGTCTTACATTCACTCAGCAGAGAAATCTTGGCGGGAAATGAGATGAATTTTCCCCAAACAGAAAGTACAAAGTGTTATCTAACTAGATCTAAAAATGTTTGCAAGATGGGTCATGAGGGTATTTCTCGGTGGTATTGGGGATTGAACACTTTCTGAAACTGATGGTGAGGTCAGCGGGGAACAAAAATATAAGTTAATTCATAGTAGGAGGAATGAGTTATTCTTGAAATAGATGAAACAACATTAAAATAACAATATTTTGGCATTGATGATATCTATGTCTTCCAAATCAACCATTTCCAATCTGGACAGGCAGAATTAGTTGTTCTTGTCACATTCTGTTATTATCATTTGGGTTTATAGCTAGGTCCCCTACATGATTTATAAAGGAATCATGTAAGGGAAACAGGGCCTGGCCCTAGGGCCAGACAGCTTAAAATCAAATCCCTCTTCCAATATTTATTAGCTGTGAGACCATGGGTAAGTTACTTAGCCTCTGAAAACTTTACTGATGACTTCTCATCAGTAAAATGGAGATCACAATATTCACTATTTCAAACTTAGCACAGTACCAGGACAATACGAGATATTTAATGGATGTTTGTGGGACAGTATTGGAATACGTTTAATTATTACTGTGGGAGAGAATGTTGTGTGTGTGTGTGTATGTGTGTGAGAGTGAAACATTTGATATACATATAAATTATAGAAACCACAGAGAGAGGGGAAAAAGGTTTGAACTGAGCAGACTTAAGAAAGAACTAAAGTCTTGGAAATGTAACACAGTCAATGAAATATATCAAAAACTTGTAAAATATGCAAGAATCTCATTATAAGAAATAATTTTTAAACATTTGGAACCATTACAAAATTGGAAGAGACGCCTTTGAAGGCAATAGGTTTTCCATAACAGGAAATGTTCAAGTAGTAGATGACTTTTAGAGCCCCCTGAAGTTGCTACCTTGCAGTGAGAATATGGAATATAAAATCTTTAAGTTCTTTTTTCAAATTTATATATGATAGTGATTAAATTTTCTTTTTAAATTTTTCTTTATCTTTTACATCTGTATTTAGTGATTTCTTGGCCTCATCTTAAGGCTCAAACCCAATTCCTGGATGCTGTGAAAAATTATAGCACAATCCTGTTTATTAAAACCTCATACACTGAGGTGAGAAATGTTAGATTTCTGTAAAATAAATCCAGCATTGTACTAGAATTTCATTTTTTATTGTCGCATGCAGTACAAGTTGTCTCTAGACACGTTAACAATTTTATGTTTCTATTTTAAATACCAAAGTTTTTTCCCCTTAGCAACGCCTACACAGCCACTGTTCTTGCAATCTAAGAGGGCATTTCCATTGGTGAAGAGCTCACTGCTATGAGAAGCACATGCTGACTTGCTTGCCCTATTGTCCTTTATCTCCCAGTAGTGAATCCTCATGGACTAATATAAACCTGAATCCCCTTAAAAAAAGACATGCATCTTGAAAATTCTAGGACAAAAAGCAAAACTACTCTACTCTCTCTAATGAAAACAAGGTCATTCTTCCTCAAGAATTATGGATGAGAGAATAAGAGTTAGGTATTCAGAAGACACCTAAGAGTGTTAGGGAAACTGAGATACAGAGACAGAGAATGACTTGTTTAACATCACATAGAATTTCCAATGTCAGAATAAACTGGACTATTCCTCTAGAACACTACTCTAGAATAAGGCACGCATGTTTCCTAGAGCAACAGCAATATAAGATTATAAGAAAAATAACAATCCAGTAAGAAGATAATGTCCCATGAGAAACAATTAATAGACTCAATGGGAGAATAAAGAACCCAAGAACATGAGATAATAGAACAATCTGAAAGAAACTGCCAAAATAAATAGGGTTGAAATGAATAAATCAATAAATTACAGAAATCACAGAGTGGAGGGAAGGTTTTGTAATGAGCAGACTTAAGAAATAACTAAAATCTTAGAAATGCGACACAGTCAACGAAATATTTTTTAAAAGTCAGCAGATAGATTAGATTATGTAGATGTAGCTGAAGAAAGACTTAATAAACTGGAAGACAGAACTAAGGAAAGTTCTTAAAATATAGCAGAGAAAAAGAGATTTAGAAAATATAAAAGAGATAAAAAATCATGAAGCATCAAATGAAAAATCTAACATACAACTATTAGAAATTCTAAAAAAGAGAACAGAGAAAATGGGGGGGGCAATATTCAAAGAGATAATGATTGGGAATTTTTCAGATTTAAGTAATATGAATTTTCATAGTAATGGATCCTAAGCAAGAAAAACAAATAGTCACACCTTAGAAAAACAAATAGTCACACCTTAGTTCATCATAGTGAAACCAAAATTTACCAAAACTGAAATAAAAATCTTAAAATCAACAAATTACTTTTAGGTAGGGCCCATAAAGCAATGAACATAACAGCTTTGTGTTTAAAAAAAAAATCTGTCAGTCTATATTTACTTATCTAGGTAAATCATTTAAGAGGAGCAGCAAACCTAAGACATTTTCAGGTAAAGAAAGTCTGAGGTGGCTTACCACTCACAGACTATCATTGGCATAAAACTGGAGGAAGTATTTCAAAATGAAGAAAATAATCCCAGAGAAAAGGAGTGGTGTTCAAGAGGCACTGGTAAGTGAAAGGAACTGGCATCACATGGGTAAATCTAAATAAGCATATTGTCACTACCACAATTGCCGCCGCCAATACCAATTTGTTTGTGGTGGCTTTAAAACAAGAATAATAACCAACATTTTCTTAATGCTTAAAAGCTAGGTATTATTATTGCTTCTATTTTGAACTGGGGAAAAGAAGGTGCAAAGTGTGACTTGCCCGTACTTGCATAGAGGCAGGATTTGAACCCAAGACACCTATCTACTGAATCCATGGTCTAAATCACTTTATTATTCTGTTGTTATACAAGTGAAGTGTGTAACTTCCAAGTCACACTGTAAGAGGAAGATGCTTGTTTTCTGCTTGCTTTCTACTTCATCTTTTTCCCTTTTCTAGAACGTGGATGTAGAGATGAGCCAACTCTAGCCATGTGAATGAAGACACGGGTGTATCTGTGTTGTTGGATTGTTGTTTTTGTTTATTTGGTGGGGGGGTTGGTTAATATTTGCTGGGGATATTAACTAGAATACTGTTTGGCTGTTTGTAACTGAGACCATACAATTATGCTTAAACAATACAAAAGCTTCCTTTTTCTCACACGGAAAAGCCTGAACTGGTTGGTGGCCCAAAAAAGTATGGCTGGGCAACAAGAGAAAAGCAACCTGGGGCTGTGGATGACCTAGAGAAGCATAACTGCTAGATCCTCAAATCAATATTCTAACTAATATAATTGGAAAGTGTTAACCAAGAGAAAACAGATATGGAAATAGTATCGTCAGGCAAAAGAATTTTACAACCAAAACATCATTATATGCTGAGAAAAACAATTTGCCCACGAAATATAGCAGTACTGAATCTGAATGCATCTAATAACAGCCTCAGAATATAAAAAGCTAATATTGATAGACTGAAAAATGACAAATCCATGATCAGAAATCCCACTAAAATGTGTGTGCATTGGAGTAGGTGTTTTTGTTTGTTTGATCACTGCTGACTCTCTAGGACTTACAACAATGCCTGGCATATGCCAAGAGCTTAACTATTTGTTAAATAACTATATCCTTCTTGTTAAAACTGATAAACTGGGAAAAAAACAGCAAGGCTATTGTTTGTTTAAAACGGAAAATTAGCAGACCAGAAATAATGGACAGATTTGCAACCCTAAGTAGAACAATTAGCAAGCCCCATCCTTAAGATGATATGAAACATAATGTAAAAAGTGGCCATGTATTAGGACCATAAACAAATACTGAAGAATCAATAACTGCCTTCCACATCTTCTGCCCACAATGTAATAACAATTTAAATCAATTACCAAAAAACCCCACTATATATGTGAACGAAAAAAATGAAGCGATCTCTTATTTTCTCAATTAAATGAGATGCTTCTTTCCTCCCATATATAAATTCATATGTGTGCTTAGAAAAAAATTCTCTATCCTTACTTATCACTTTCTCTATATAGTGGAATATTATATGTGCTACTTTCAAAAAGAAATCTATGATCAAATTCTTCTAATTCTCTTCTCTTTTTTTAATAACAATGTTTATCACAAGTTACCCAAGACACATGTCAACATGCTTGCTCTGTAATAAAATAAAACAAATGACATACAAATGACTGTCGCAGAGTGTGGGCTACCAGATAACAATCTACATATCCCTATATAAACTACTTTCGACTATAAACAGAATTAAATGATGTCCAAAGCATTTGCATTAGATATTGATACTTATTACATAGTGTTTGGGCAATTTACTCTTTAGAGATTAAGATAGTTTGTGTTCACTGTCTGAAAATGAGAAAGGCAACCTAGGGTTACATTAAATTAGTGGATAATCCACAATACATTCCATATTCAGATAACTTGTGGCTGTTCATAAAATTAATGGTCTTAGGAAATGTGAAAAATAGAGGTTTACTGCCTGCGTTCCTGTATCGAATGACAGCCAGTCTCTCTTTTTTTTCTCCAAAGTTGCTCCCTTCCTTTTGTAGGTCAGGGTGAGTCCCCAGATCATTTACACCATTCTTGTTACTATTTTCTGAATGTAGAAGATGTTCATTTCCTGAGAGTGCCAGTCTTTATTCCAAAACCAGGATCAATTATAATTTTTAAAAATACTGCTCAATCTGGAAACTAATGCCAGGAAATTGCATTTAGAGGATCTGACTTCTGATCCTCTTGGTGAAAATCCTGGGAACAATATTCCAAAAGAGATCTTTGATATGAGCAATATCATCAGTAACAACGATGAGCAGAGAGCTTACTTTTAAGCCATAAAAAGAGAAAGAAGACAAAAAACTCATACATATAATATACAAATATATAAAACATAAGTATTTTATATATATTTACACATTATATATATATATATAAAACTTGGAGCCAAAGAAAATCAGGCTTTTGAAAAGTTATACCAGAAGAAAGACCATATTTTTGTCTCTTTAAACCAACTTTTAAACTAATGGAGAAGGAAATCTATTATATGTGATTTCCAATGATTTAATATGGTGTGGGTTGATAAATGCATTGCATCCTGTATTAGAAATGAAAATATCTGGACTTTAATTCTTGGCTCTAACATTAATTGCCAGACATTAGGCAACTCACTTAACCACAGACATAGCTCATATGGATTCTCAATTTGTTTTTTAATTTAAATTTTTATAATAGAAACTGAGGCTAACAAGCTGCACAACTCGGGAATAATAATACATACTGGCATGCTGTACCCATTATTTATTTCCCCTGCTGTACCTCTTTCCTGCCTGGCTTGGCCAACCACCCACCTGTTAATTTCAAGCAAATGAATGTAGAGGACAAGGTATTTACTGTGGATCCCCTAGGAATCAGGAAGAGAATTCACAGGAGGGGTGGCAGAAGAGGGAGGGGAGGCAGAAGTCTCCAGCCACATATATCTTAGCCCAATTCAGGCAGAGAGTGAGCCATTCCATCCAAGGGAGTGTGTCTGTGTGAGAGTAAAGCATCACAGAGGGAGTCATCGTGCTTGATGTAATTTCCTAAAATGTATACCTTGTTGGTGTTCAGAAGAACAGAGAAAGGTCAGTGCATCGAAAGGGAGGACAAAAGGGCAGTGTGCTATTGGGTGGTGCTACATATTCTTGGAGTGTCTGCAATACCACTAACGAATAGTCTTGACTCGTTACTAGTAAATTAAACAGTCATAGAGGCACGGTGAAGCTTTGGGAAGAACAACATCCAGCAAATGTCAGAATCCTTTTCCCCTTGACCGTCTCTCTTATTTAGCTCCTGCTGGGACTAGGGGACTTTGGGGTGGGTGTAGGATGGTGGTTGCTTCGGGAGTTACTCAGCAAATGGTGGTTACTAAATGCGGCACCGGGGGAGCAATAATAAATTTAAACAACTACGAGAAGCTCTTGGCCTTTTCTCTCCGGCCCCCACTCTCCCACTACAGTTAAAGGAAAATTGGTAATAGCAGAAATAACAACCCCAGCTGCCCCCACCCCACCTACCAGATGCAGGAAGAGACTTTTGGTAGCTTGACTTACGTCATAGGAAGATGATTACATGCATGGCCCCAAGGAAAACAAAAACTAAAAATATTTATAGATTGTTATAATTTCTTCTCTCCTAATTCATTCTCTCCCCTAGTACGTACACTTGACCAAAGCTCTTGATAACCAATTCCAAACAAAGTTAATTTATTTTTTATATCATAATTTAAGCATTTTTTTTTCTTTTACTATTAAATAAACCTCTGTGAAAGTATTCCCTTTAATAAGAACAGCAGCAGATAGATTTTGGTTAGCAATTATAAATCTCCATTTTTAATAACAGCATATTTTTGATATTCTGATTTTTGATAGGCTGTGTGTGTGTGTGTGTGTGTGTGTGTGTGTGTGTGTGTTTATGTAGAGGAGATTTGAAAGATGTTTTGATTCATCTAGTTAACTATTACTCTTCGCAACAGTTTATCAGTTTAGATTCGTTATGGATTGAATTGTATTCTCCCAAAATGTATATGTTGAAGTGGCTGTTTGAAGAAAGAGCCCTTAAAGGGATAGTTACCATTAAATCAGGTCATATAAGTGGGCCCCTAATCCAACAGAATTGATGTCCTTGTAAGAAGAGGAAGAAACAGTAAGAATATGTGGGCACAGAGGAAGAGGCCACCACAGAGAGAAGGCAACTATCTGCAAAACAAGGAGTCAGGAGGCCTTAGGAGAAACCTAACCTATAGGTCCTTCCACCTCCAAAACTGTGAGAAAAATCAATTTTTCTTGTGTAAGCCACCCAGTCTGCTATATTTTGTTATGCAGAAGAACTGACTAATGTAGAGTTGTTGATAATAATAATAGCATTTGTGGAATCAGAGACATTCAGACCCATATAAAACCTTAGAGCTCATTTGGCCAAAGAGTTCTTAGTCTGGAGTTTAAGGAACTGCTACGAAGAGCAGCCACCTCTTTGCAGACCTCCGAAGAGGTGTCTTTTATGTCAGAGTCTATGTGAATTATACTCGCTTGGAATTGTATAAATCTACACTACACAATTATGTAGTGTACAATTTCTATGGCTCTTTATGATAGCCCTGAAAATGGTCTGTAAAACTCCTTCCAAAAACCACATTTAATTTAGTCTCTGTGTGTGTGTGTGTGTGTCCGTGTGTGTGTGTGTGTTTCCTGAAAGATGGTATAAAACTATTTCTTTAGATTTTTAAGGAATTTCTCAAACCCCAAATGTTGAAGACCCACTGATTACTTCAAACCCCTCATTTCACAGATAAAGAAGCTGAATCTTAGAAGGATAGAACACTCAGAGATGCATAAAAACTCTAATAAAAATAAGATCCAAACTTCCTGCCTCCTAATTTGATTGTTAATATGTTCCTCCTTTCCTCCCTCCCTCCATCCCTCTCTCTCTCTCTCCAAAGATACTAAAACATGCTTTCATAGGAGTTGAGCATTTCACCTGAACACAGCTAGGACAAAGAGATATCTTTCACTCTTCCAAAGTACATCAATGCATAGAAAACACTCCAATTTTAGCATGCTTATTTAGATGATAGGGTTGGTAATTATTTTTGACTTATGCTTATATTCATTTAATATGTTATACAGATGTGATATTCTATGACTGACAACATAGGTCTCTATGCATATGGCTAATAAGAGAATTCCATTAAAGAATACTGTTTCAGGTTCAACATTATCCCTTCCAAGTTGCTAGGAATCTTAACATAAAGTCTTTGTGCCCTTCCGCTCATGAATGGTCAGGAGACATTAAGTGAATGGAATTCCAGTTCCCTAATAGTTCATCATTAAAACTGGGGTCACGCATACAAAAGAGAGAGTGCATGTGCACACACTCACGCACACACACATGCATTAAAAGTGTGCAAATCTCCTAACATCCAGCTGCAGAGATCTCGCAGATGGAATCTCAGAAGCAGTCATACAGGCAGAGTCTAAAAGCCAACAGAGGATGTTGGGGCTGAGCGCCCCTCCCACGCTTTATCTATCTGTACAGATACTGACCCAGGAACCATTCACTTTCTCCAGGCCTCTATGAGTGTCAGTAGCCAATTGCCGTCTATGAAATGTGGAGTTCTCTGCCTTGAAGGTCCTCTTATGTGTGCCACACTTGCAGTGAGTATGACTGCCTCTGTCTGCATTCACTTGTTCCCCCAAGATTCTTCTTTGTCTTTTCCTCCTTTTTTCCCCATGTCTCAGAATTCAGTGATCAGAGAGCATCCCTAACCTTGGCATCTATACTGCAAGGGTTTATGTTGCATAGGGAGAAATGTGAGAATTGAGCACTTTATTTGCCCTTTTAGAAGACACCTTGGGCAGGAGGGACCCGAGAGAACAGGAGTTTATTTCATGAAATGCAGACCCATTCTCTCATAATCAATTTCATACGGCGTGTGAACCGGCATTCCAGACTGTCCTCATTTCTTCTAAAATTCCCTTCCCCGTTTCCCTGCTGCTGTTTGGGATAGCCTAAGACATAATCTGGGCTCCAAAACCATGCTTCTCTTCTTACTTCCATCTGGTCAGCATATGAAAGTCACACTATGGGCTGGTTTGGCATCTGGGCAAGAGAAGAGGCAAGAAGTAGAAAAAAACTTCTTGACCGCCAGCCCCCACCTGCCAGATTCTCAAAGACCTAGACCCTCTCCTCAGTACCCTCTCCCATCCCCACTCTTTCTACCCCATTACAGCCACTACTGCCCTTTGAGGCTGGGGTGTCTTTGGAGGCCAAGAAGAAAATCCATTCCAGAAGATGAAATCATGACTTCTCGTCCTTCTAATCCTCTACCCTGTAGGCATTTCTTCATTCTCTGCCACCTCCCCATGCATTTCCCCGCCTCTGGAATTTGGTCTCACCCGCCCTCGTCTTGGACTGTGTTTATCCTTCTATTTCTTGCCTATCTTCGGCCATGAAAATCCTCAAGCCTACCCCAAATGCTCCCTCTTCCATGAAATGTTTCCTAATCCTTGAGACAGAATAAATCTGTCCTTCTTGCACTCTTCCTGAATTTCTAGTCGGGGACTGAACAGATCCTCTCCAGGAATGCTAATCTGCATATACTCCTGTCTCCTCTTTTTACAGAAGGCTCTGACTGTGGAGATTGCATCTCACTCACCTTTGCTCACTTTTCTGGCACATACAAGGTTAGGTGCTCAACAAAGAGTGTTGAACTGAATTGAATTACGTTCTGCCTCTCCTCTTCATTAACCACCAAAGCCTCAATCTTTCGACTTGTATCCCTTCCCCCCTCATCTCCTCATACCCACTGCTTCTATCATTCCTCTCAAATATATCTCGCTCTCCTCCTCTCTCCACCCAGAACATCCAGCCCAGCACCTCACCACACCTTTTCCGGCTGGAACCCCTTTCTTGCCTTCGAATCCCCTCTTAACCCCCACCATGACCCAGATACAAGAACTACTCTGACTGGAACTGCCGGAGACAGAAAGTGCGTGGTTGGGTAACCCAGATCTTGTTACAAAATCTGTGCTGGCAAGAAATATGTTGGTGGCATCCTAAACTAGGACTCCAAATCACATCCCTTTAGAAAACATTTCTTGTGTGGCCAGATATTTGACTATAGTAACTCTAGACTAGGTTACTGGGAACGTTCTGGGTTAGTAGGTATTTGAGTTCTGGAAATAGAATCCATTCTGTCTCTGGGCAAACATAAACTGAGCTCTGAGAATTCATCAAGTAACTTTTGGATTACAACCCTTTCGAAAACTGAGGCCTTCCCGTTCTTCTGTGAGGCTGTAGGCGGCAAGTGGGGTGGTGGTATGACTATGATATCTGGCTTTCTATTTTTGTTATGTGGCAAGGATGCTGAGGAATCCAGCCCCCAAACTGAGAAATGCAGAATAGGAACAGATACTAAATCATGCAGAGGCAATATACACCTATGTTGTGGGTGGCTGCGGGGGTGGAGGCGAGGGACTTGTCAAAAGTTCTCCCCAACACGGGGCTCTCTGTCGTCTGTCTTAGCCTAGTTCTGTGGGCCTTAAGTGAAGAAGAGTTTTCTTTTCCACTTTAATTTTTGTATTAAATACTTTATTTTTACTACTCTATTAAGACGTGTCACCCTTCCTACCTGTTGGAGCCCTAAGACTTATCTGTCTTGTATTTATTATTCTTACAATGTTACTCAATTTTGGCTAGATCCTTATAAAATAGAATGTACAGAGATGTGAATCATCTTTAAATACATAGTGTTTACATATTTGTTTATGAGAAACATGACCGGCATCTCTTTAAAGTAATAGGGTAGATACATTTTTTTATATATCGCAAATATTAGAAAAGCGTGAAATAGAAAATACATTTGCAAGGCTTGAGGAAATCTCAGGGCAACCCACAACCTGTGTCATTCCATAGTTCAAATTCATCTGCAACTGCCCTCTGCTACGGCTGAGTAAATGGCATTCAGCACACCATGGCAAGTAAAGAGAATGACGGGGAAAAGGAATAGAAGTAAAATGAACTTTCTTACCAAGTTCTAACCTTCTCCATGTAATAGATTAGAGATGTCTCAGCCCTCTATTCCCAAGACCCCAGAATATCAACCCTGGACTCAGTTTTCATTCAATATTATGATTCCAAGTTGAAGAAGATAAACTGGGTATAAATACATATGGGAGAACACTGAAGTGTTACTCTGTTGTTGCTAGAACCACAGTGATGGTCCCTGAAAAGAAGGGTTGTTAACAGGGGAAGTTTCTGACAACAGACCTAGTTCTTCATTTGAAAGACAGACATTTTCTGTATGAGACAATGGGAATCAGATAATAGGAAAAAAGGTTGGCCGCAACCAGCACCTCCTATCCTATAGCTGTAAACAGCAGATAAGGAAGTCCACTCATTTTGACACACAGTGTTCCTTATTTAACATCATAAACAAAAGCTCACAGTTTCTCCTTCCTCACCAAGGGACTCACTAAAGATAGGATACGGGGATCATTTTACAAGTAGGCACACAGTGACAACACAGGTTGTGATTTTTCTCTGTTTGGTTGCCTCTTATCTCTTTCTGCAAATGTGTCAACTTGGGATGCCTGCTGAAGAATCCAGAAAATAAAAAGCAAGTTTAAAAAAAAAAAAAATGACCACAGTGTCTCTCAAAGTAAGTCTGTTTGAAGGACATCTGATTCCACTGTGTTTGACATAACCAAAAGACATCTTCCATTTTTCTCTATTCCTCAAAGAAGAGAGACAGGGGATTGTAGAAAAAACAATTTTCTTTTCTAGAAATGCTACCCTTCACTTAATCATCCCTCTTTTCTCAGTCTATCTGCTTTCTTCCTCAGGTGAGTGTTTTTCTTTGGGTGTCCAGTTCACATGACACAGTAGGATGATCTGAGCCCAGTGTCATCTCCAACTAGTGTTATCAACAATGAGCCAAGAGCTGAAAGCTACTTTGTTTCATTTCCACACAAAACCCTCAGGGACATTATAAAATGGCATCTTTTCGAGCTCTTCTAGTTATTAAGTAGCAACAGAGCTGAGATTTGAATTAAGGAGAGGAATCAAGTCTGAATTTATTAAAAAATGAAGGAGAACAGATTGTTTTAAAATTTTCATGGCCTTCTGGAGAGGTTTAAGCATGATGTGAAAAGAAAACACCAAATGAGCTGGTAAGGGGGGTGGGGGCAGGGCATTCGCTACAATAAAGTTTAAGACACCAATGCTACAAATTCTGAAAACTAGCAGCAAAACCGACCATATCTTTTTATTCCAGTCATTACTGTCTTAAACAGGTCAATTGCTTTCTCCTATAAGAATTTCTTAACCACTATGATTCAAAACATTATAAAAGAGACTAGTCATAACTTATTTTGTTTCAGTCTATTGTTCCAGATAAAACAACAGACAAAAGTTTAAAATTAAATTTGAAGAGTCATTTATCTCATTGTACAATTTCTTGGTCTATAAGCCAATTTCTCAAGGATAATATGATAATTTTATAGGGGATAAGGGCTCTTGATGTTCCTTTTGCTTCATACATTTAAAATTCAGGTGTGACTTGCAATAAGTTTGATATAATGGCCTTCTTGATTTATTAAGTCATTCATCTCCTGTCTAATTTTTCTTACTTCCCAAATGCACAAACATGCATTTGATGTTCATAAAAGTTTCTTCGAGGCAGACATCAACCTTCAATAGCATGGCACCGCCGCCACCACCACCATCAAAACCATGAATCACTACCCCATCAGTACCATTACCATTACCTGGGATAAGACAGTTGCTGTCCACAGAACTTCTAGCACGTGCCTCTTTAAATAGCTGACATCTGGAGGAACTATCTGATACTTGTTACTTAAACTCCACTCAGCATGAACGGAGGTTGGCAGGGAATTTAGCAGCATGTCTTATTTTTAAAATACATCACACCTCCTCCTCGCCCTCCTTGCCTTCGGAGAGAGGTTTAAGCAATACACTTTCATGTTCTGCTGCATAAGCCTACAACATTCTTCCCAGACATGCAAAGCTTTAAACAGAGGACCCAAATCTTTGATCTAATGCCAAGGTGGGCTACCCAAGTTAAATACAAATAAGACAGCAGCCAAAATCTCTTCATTTCATAGATAAACTAAGAAGTGAACTTCATAAACCAAAAGTCAGTCAGACCTCCTCGACTGCAACTCTCCTTCCCTTCTTCTCTCTCTCTCCCCCCAGCTCTCTCTCTCACACACACACACCATCTTTAAAAGTCTGTCCACTCCTTTACAATTTTTCCAAAGGAAAATCATTAGCGGGTTAAGAAAATTAAGTTGACTTGACAAAATTAAAGGGGCTTTTTCATTCCATTGTGAGTAGAGAGAAAGCCACCTGCTCTGCCTCCAGCAGATTAGGCTGTCCAAACACTCTCCTTATTCCAGCCGCTGTGATGTCAAATGAACAAATATCAGGAGGTTACTGTGGGGCACTTAAGTTCTTGGAGAACCTGGATCCCTAAATGGTGAAAGCTGCCACTGATAGTTAGCTGTTCTTTGGGGTCTCGAAACAGCAACTTAAACTGAGAGGTGTGCGGAGGTGCTAGGGGGCGCTCTGCTATAGGAAATGGCGCTGGTGATTTAGCACAGAGCCGGCAGAATTGGGGAGTTCTGTGTAATTGTTAACAGTTCGATAAGTGTTATCACAGCAAGTGGTGATACCCAAAGTTGACAAATGACAACAGTAATTATTATTAGGAATGGTGCTAATAAAAACAACTCCAAGAGTTTGAGAATTTTACCTTCCCTTGGAACAGCTCACAGTAATTAATGCAATCAAATTCTGTAATTCCTCATAACCTGTCTTTAGGTAGCTGAACTATTCTGGAGAAGTTAGTGTGTGTGATATTATTGATAAATGATGTGTGTGTGTGTGTGTGTAAGAGAGAGAAAAAAGAGGAAGGAAGAAAAGAGAGGAAAGGGAGGGGAGAGAGAGAAAAAGAGAGAGGGATAGATGGGGCAGACAGACAAAAAAAGAAGTACATTTAATATGGGTACTTAGTGATCCTGAGTAAAGTTTTGTCTTTCTCTTTTCATATATTCCAAAGCTCAAAATTGGGGAAATCTGATAAAATCATCCATCTAAGGCAGCATCGCCAATCAGCTTCTTGAGCGGAGACTTATAACACCCACTTTCTGGAGAAGAATGTGCCGGGTTATTATCGTAGTCACCTCACTGGTCTTCAGGCAGTGTCCCAATTTCAAAGGCTATAATTCTTGCCATATAACAGGAAAGTATACTTAAGCATTTGGAGATAAGAAATGAAAATAAGAATATTAATTAACTTTTTTTTTTTACTGTATGGCAGGCATCATGATAAGTACTCTACCTTAGATCATCTCATTTAACCCTGTCGACAGCTCATAATAGCTACAATTAACCTCATTTTATAAAGGAGAAAACTGTGAATTCGATTAAGTAGCATGGCTAAGGTAACACAGGATTAAATGGCAGGATTTTTGAACCCAATGCCTATGGCTCTGGAAGTCACGCTCTTCATCTGTACCCTGTCCTACCATGTAATAGCAACCTGCTCAATCCTGGTGAGGTAAGCAATCTGGTCATATTAGCTACCATTAGCTAGTATTCTTTCTAGTGCTGGGATGATCTGGCTTATCGAGAAGGTCCAGAGTACTTCTAGAATGCTGAGAAAAATTCTTTTCCAGCATTCTAAAGGCAGGAAACATAGTTGAAACAAATGATCTGGGCCACCTCCTGATGGTGTAACTCTGTGGTCATTTTTGTGCAATGAATTTAGAAGGACGGAAGAAGAGTTCCATTTCAAAACAGCCAGAGAATCCAGGAAAACTTCCAGAAAGAAGAAATCGCTGAGTTGCATCTGTCAATAGTTTGTCATGAAAGAGGAACTCGATGAGACAGGCCTGAACACTGTCCTTCGGGATGGGAAGGCTATGGAAGTGGAGGCAAAACTGCCAAGGGAAAGCAGGTGAATAAACTAAAAGAAGAGAACCAAAGAGACATTGATTAAACAAACAATAAACCAAGAAATATGTCTCCAAAAGTACTAGCATTTCCCCTACCCCTCACTGGGGTTTCTACTCTGAAGCCTGTAATGCAAGGTCATTTTTTCTTCACATAGTTCCTTCTTGTCCTTTCTACTGACCACGTACAGTGGTCAGAGGAGAGCATGATAATGAACTCTCCCTCGGTGACAGGAGTCCTGGATCCAATGGTAAGTCAGCTTCCTCCACAACCTGCCTGTGTGCTCATCACCTGTTTAGCACCATTTCAACATAAGTGATCAAAGCCTCCTATGAATGAAACAAAGAAACGCACTTAATGTCTCCCCTTTCTTCTTCTTGAGCTCCCAAAGCAGAGTCAGGAGGTAAAATATCCCTTTTAAAAGTCTAAAGTTGTCCCTAAAGAGTCACCAAGGAGCCTCATTAAGTACCAGTCTTTGCAAATGAGCTGATTTTCCTCATTCCTCAAGACCAATTGCTCTTTTTTTTTTCCTCCTTTTTAACAGACAACAGATTGCTGAAAGTGAGTTTCTGCTACAGTCTTTAGAACCAACTCGGATTAACAAAATAGTCTGGGGGCATCACTACACATCACGCGTTCTTGCTGCTGATATAGCAGCCTGAGCTATTCTGATGATCTCAATTCTGGGAAGGGCCAAGGGCTCTTTTGGAAGAGGGTCTTCAGGTTGTACCCAGGGTGTTATGGGGGACATATATGGCTCTTGGACCTTCTTCCCTTCCCATTTTCACCTATGGAAAGAGGGGTGGCCAAGAGAAAAGAATTTAAACCATGGAATAGAAATACTGAGAAATGGATCCATTTGGGTTATAACCTTTAATATTTTTTAAATGCTCTTATACTGACCAAATACGAGTAAGCTCATGAGCTGAAACTATTAAGTTACCAATGTGCCCTGCTTATTGGAACTTTGCTACATGCCTCAGTGCTTCGAGTACCCAGCTGCTTGATTAGCAAGATGTCTAGCCTTGCCCAAGGCTAGATTCCCTCCCCAATTATTTTCCACAGAGGTTCCTGAGTGGGTGAAAAGCTTCTTACATCTCTCGGATTTCTAGCCCCATGCTCTAGAGACCACGTGTGTCTTTGAAAGTTTTTATCGTGACCCCTGTGAGGCTGGCAAACACATCTACACTACCACCCCCTGGGGTCCTTGTTCCTCTGTAGCCAGCAGTAAAATATCTTCCTCTTGTTACAATGCAGTACTTTCAGAAGCCTCTCTCACAGAAAAACAGGAAGGCCCCAAGAGACACAGAAGTTTCCTTTGCAAATAATCTCCTTCCCAAAACTCACAGACAATGCAGGGAAAGAAGATATCAGGATGTTTGGAACCAGCTTTAAACTTGACCTGGAACCAACTCTTTTCTTCAACATCCAAGTCATACTACTTAGCCTAGCCCATGGGTCAGGTTGTATCTTTGTGGCAAGTCTCTGTTAGGGACCTAATTTTCTCTACTTTTGGTCTGAGATCCTTAGGGGCCTTTGGGTCTTCACACGAATCTCTATGTGACTGACCCTCGCAGGCTCCATGGAAATCAATATGGCTGGGCAACCCTTGCAGTGCATTCTGATCGTTTTCACGATAGTTAGGAAGTTCTCCAAATGCTGTGTGACAAAGAGGCTCATCTTTTCAAAGCACAGAGGGAAAGTGTGTTCTAGCTCCATGAGCTGGTAGAACAGTCTCGCTTCTGACTCCCCTACCCTCTACTTCTCTATTATGTGTGTCATTGGTACAGAGGTCTCATTCACTTCTTTCAGTGTAATTCTTGTATTATCTTACTTTTCTAATTCCCTCTGAAATCCTATCAACTCTCTTAAATATGAGACAGTTCCATCCTGTTTCTATTTACCTACCCCTCTCTTAACATCTAATCTTCTTCGAACTAATCTTTAGGGAAATCATACAGGCTGAAAGGAGATTCTATTGCAGTTTAACTAACTGGCATGATGGGAGGAAAGAGGATATCAACCACAAGATCTCACAAAAATAAAAAGAGGGAGCCCTGTGGGGATTTTTTTATATAAATATCATTGGTAATTAAAAAGGAAAATGACAGAAATAGGTAGGGTGAAAAAAAATTTAAACAGATTACATTTCTAAGCCTGATAAGTCAGAAATTTTTCCTCCTGAGGAAGGTCCTTTATTAAGATTTTGGAAGATAAACTAAATATCTGGTTATTATGCATTAGTGTCATGCCAATCACCTTGACATCTGGATGCACCTCATTTGAAGACATGGAGTTGGAGGCATTTGATTTACCTGCTCTAATGAGCATGACTTTTGATTAATACAATAGTACACATAACTGTGGACTAAAGAAATAGTTCTTATTTTGGCGGAAGAGATTAGTTAGCCAGTCTTATAAATTCTAGATAAGGGTGTTTCAGGTAGAAAAAAAAATGGGGGTTATAGTGCAATGAATATGATAATTTCTCATTCTCAAAATTTAGTTTTACATCATCTATCACTTAAAAATGTATTCCCCTCAGTCAAGACTCTATCCTTAATGATATTACTCTATATTGTCTCCCTTAATAACCTCATATGAATCATCCTATAGATTCAGCCACTGCCTCTAAGTAGAGGATCTCAGATCTACGTCTCTAGTATTACTCACTAATCAGAACTATAACCACCTGCAAGATCTTTCTATAGATGAACCACTCACCATGTTCATTACTACTTTCCATACCCCTAACTTACACCAAATGTATTGTGTATTCCATACCTTAGTTAATGACATCACAATTTTTTTTTTCATTTACTCAGGCCCAAACTTTAAAGTCATTCCTTGGTAGGCTCCCTTCCTTCTTCTTATCTAAATTGCAGAACTGTCTTTCTCAACAGTATCATTCATCTCTGGTCCCTCCTTCCCATTCCCAGAGACCTGTTCAGTTCCTCAATAGCAGTTCTTAGCTGCCACCTATTTTTTTTTTTTTTAACAGAGCCTGCTGCATGTTTCCCCAGAGAATCTTCCTAATGCATGGCTCACATAATTTAACTTCTTTGCGTAAAATCTTTCAGTGGCCGCGCATTGCATTCATACAAAAAGTTCCAGCTCCGCATTACGGTATTCAAAACTCCCTAGGTTATACGGTACGGCTGGAACTCGGATGGAAATAGAACAGGTACTGCTGGAAAGGGAGAGAGACAACAGACCGTGATGAGCCTTGTGAGTGATGAAGCCTTTGTATTTCACACGGAAGTCTCTGAAGAGTCATCTGGAGGGTTTAAAGTGGGGCCAGAAATTGATCTCGTGTGGACCGTTAGAAAGTTTGCTCTGGGGCTAGTCTATTTCATAAGCATTTAAAAATATCACAGTCTGGGAGAGAGTGGGGTGGATGATAGGTGGTAAAATGTGAACTGAGAGGTTTTTTAAAAAAAATAAAAACCAATAAAAACACATGCACGTGAGTGCCACACCTCTTTGTAATGCAGAATAATAATAATAAAATTCCCAAGTTTTTCGAGTGTTAAGGACATAAGCCTGAAGAGCTATATAAATGTAAGTTAAAATATAAAAGATGCTTGTTTAAGTAACCAAAACTTTGGAGAAAAACATACATAACATGAAAAGAAGTGAACAATGGATCTGATAAAAATGAAAAACGGTAAGGCCAATTGCCTAGATTTAGGCTATTTCCATTTTAAAATGAGACTTGGAAAGTTAGAAGGAAAATAATATTTATGATTAAAATGGAAAAAAATAAGGCGAGAATTTTCTGCCAGGGAGAATATGTGTGGAGAACCCCGTTGGTCTTTCTTTACGGAAAAGACCTGCTGGCGAAGGTTTCGCAGATGGAAGCGTTTGATTAGTTTCGAGAAAGTGGACTTGTGAAGTGGGGACATGAACAGATTGTTCCATTACTGCCTGTTAGTATGGTGATAGATATTTCACTAATTTTTCTTAATCACTTCTTGATTTAGTGACATTTAAAGCCAGAAATGAAAAATAAGACTGCAAGACTTACAAGCAAAATTCTTCATCTGGCCCATACGCTATAAGGCTTTGATAATTCATCTTCCATCGGGAGTAATGATATGAGGTAGTGGAGGGCGAAGGGTGTAAGTGGAAAGTGTGAAAGGGAAGAAAAAGAGATATAATGAAATAATATTATGTAACATGGATGGCTTGCACATTCAAATACCGCCAGAGTTCAAGCAGGTAATGCAAATTCGTGACGCAGCTGGGATTTAAGAATGCCAGAGTTCAAGTATTTTCACATTTAGTTGTTGTAATTAGAACTGGCTATTGGCCTTGGTGTTGCTAGACTGATAGGAAATGGTAGAGACTGCAGTCATCCAAAGAAAGTTTAAAACAACCCGTACTCATCTCTGGCAAATTTCTGCCACATGCGAATGCAGGCCCGATATTGCAATGTCTTCTGATTTGCCAAGAGTAGCTAACGATTTTCATACTTATGTAAAATATCCCATTTTTTAAATATCTCAAAATTATTTTTCAACTTGTTGCAGAAAAAAAAAAAAAAATAGATGTGAAAGCCCCATCGAGCTCTGCTTCATACTAATTACTGTCACTAAACTTTGGAACGGTTAACCTGTATCATTCACTTTTTGAGACCTCTTTTCCCCTTCAAAATCCCTGACCTTTCAAAAAGGCCAGGATGTGAGAAGAGACAGAAATGCATGTCACGAAAGACTGTTCATATGTTCGAGGACCACCAAGCAAGAGTGAGATGTGCACCGCGTCTGACTAGGTGGCGAGGAGAGGGGGCGTCCCAGACACAGAGTGTGTGAGTGCCTCAGATAGACTTGGTGCTGCCACCATTTGCACCAAACGCTCTCACTAAGGGTTTCATTTCAATCCTTGAAACTACTCTATTCATGAGAAGAGAAGCCATGTGAAAAATTCTAAAACTGGAAATAGGTCAGTCAAGCTGGATTAGAAATCTTAGCTTCCTAGACCTAAAGCTTCCTTGGCTAGGCCAAATTGTTTCAGCCTAACAAGGAATGCAAATAATTCAACTCTCTCTGTAATGTTGGCTATTCGATTCAGCCATGGGAATATGCCACTTTGTGAAAAGTCTCCCTTAGCATAGCAATTCCTCCTATAGGAAGAAAGGAAGAAAAGAAGAAAAAAATACATATTAAAATTCTCACATGACGATGTGCAAATAGTTGTTTGTTTTGTCCTCCTGGTTTTTATGAAAGGCTTCCAGAGGCAAATCTATCACTTTCCAAGAGGAATGTCCATATTATAAAGAACTCCAATTAGAACACGAGCTGCCCTGCTCTCCCTGCAGTGTTGCCTGGGCTAGTTCACCACGTTGCGCCACTCCTGACACTTTACCAAGCACTTTGCTGTATTCCTCCCTCCTCCTCTCCGTCACTCCTTTTTCTTCTTTAAGAACAATTTATGAACTTTTCTGTGTGATACATGCTCTCCAGAGAAGAAAAACCATAGACTCCAGCTTCCTCATAGACTAGCAGAGGAGGGAGAAATGTAAATGACCAATGAGAAATCAAAGAATGGAATCTAGAACACGTCATGTGTTAGAAACACTGGTAACAAAAATAAAACATCATCAGAAACGATAATGTTAGATTCCATTTATTAAGAGTTTGTTATGTGCCAGGCACCGTGGGAAGCATGTAATACAAATCATTCCGTTTCGTCAGCAAAACAGAGTAAAGATGCAGGTTTTAGTAGTTACTGTTATACTCATAAGGAAACTGAGGTTTAGAAAGGATGGATATCCTAACATGGGAACTCATTCATTCTCTCCCTCTCCTCCTCCTCTCTTTCCTTCCCCTCCCCACTGTCTTAATATCTATTTCTAACTCCCTCTTTCCCATCTCTCTCTTTTCCACGGTCTTGCTCCCTATGTCTGGATTCTGAAGATTCAGTGACAAAACATACAAAGCATGTTGCACCATGCATAGCAACATCATAACTTCTCAGTAAATAGTAGCTGTTACTTCTTGGGCACATCGGGGAAGGCTTTTCAGGGAAGATGGTACTTAAAATAAAAACTGAATGATGCTCAGGTCAAGTAATTGTGTGACATTTTTCATTTAATTTAATATTTATTGGAAACCCCGTGAGATGGGTATCATTAACCTCACCTTTGTAACAAGGAACCCGAAGCTCAGAAAGTTTAATAACTGGCCCAGGGCCAAAGAGCTGGCAAGCTGAAGGCTTGAGCGTGAGACCCAAGTGTCCTAATTGAAAGGATAACCTCTTGCCACTATTACATCTCTGGCCAGATAGCTTCTAGACCCAATGGTTGAAACTCCTAATTCTTTAATAAAAGCAGAGTGAAGACAGAACAGATACTAGCTTCTCATTAATCCTTATTCCCTGAAGTATAAGCTTTCCCTTGGAGAGTTAAAAGATACATACAAATGAGTAAAAATCATTACCTATTCCGCAGTGCTTCCAATATGTGTGTGTATCTTCTCAAGCAACTGAAATAATTATGTGAAAAAAAGAAAAAAGAAGGAAACCTGGTGTAGAGTGTGTTTGCAAGAAGGTCTTCTTAATGAGCTCTCTGCTCAGTACATTTTGTTGTCTGTAAAGGAAAGGTGTGAACAGAGCCAGTGCAGATCTGCTAAGAATTAGTCCAACTTGCTCCCATCAATTACACTGAATTTTCTGACAAACTCTACTGCTCATGGGAAATTTCATGACAGGATGCTAATAAATCTACCTAACCTTGTCACCCCCCTCCCAATGTGCCAAATTTGTACCATTTGAAATAAATAACATTTATGCATTATGAGACTGAACCTGACTTCTCAGAATTTCCATAAGGCTCTGGCAGGTTAATGAGAGAAAATGTTGTGGGTTTTTTTTTTTTTTTTTTGTCTCCAGAATAAAAGAAAAGGCTTGTCTTCAGAAAAGCACCAAATTGGCAGGCAAAGTGCTTGCTGCTGGGCCCATCTGAGATGCCAGAACATAGAGCGACTGGGCTGTGGTCACGTGTTATCTGCACAACACAGTGCCATGTTGAAGTGTGCAGTGAATAATATGGAATACTACACGGATACTCTTAAAGGAACCCAAATACCTAGATTTTGATCCCGTCCTGCCAATATCAAAGCCAATATCCTCAGGTTTACCTTCTACCCATTAACTTCCAGTTTCAGAAAGGAAATTCATCAAAAGCTAGACCGAAGCTCATTGCCCAAGAGCAAGACGGATTAATGGGTCCAAGAAGAACAAAGTACCTTGGTTTGGTGAAGTTCCTAGGTGACATACCACAGTTGATAATAGTGTGGTATCTTTGTTAAGAGCTGAACTCTAAAGCTATAGAATATGGGTTCAAACCTGCTCTGAACTTACGAAGTTTATGAAATGGTGGTAACAGTACACATCCATTGGGGTGTTTTAAGGACATCTTAAATCGAATGTGACAATGTTTGTAAAGCACTTAGTACTCAGTCCAACCCATAGTAACCCTTCAAAAAAAGATTACTTTTATGTATTCTGCTCAGGCGTTACATCCCACGGGAATTCTCTGCCTCCCTAATCCAGCTGGGCCAATGGTTCATCTGCTCTGCTCTCATAATATCCTTTGTATGCCTCTATTTCCACACTTAACAAATCATTTCATAGTCTGTATTATTGTGTTTGCTTCCTCTAGTAATTATGAAATTCTTAAGGGTAAAAAGTCTGAATTTTTATATCGTATTCCACCATATTTATCTTCCCGATCAATGCACTACCGAGTATATGGGAGGTCGTCAAAAATACGTGCTGAATTAATGTATAAATATAGTGTCTCGTTTTGCTCATCTGAAACATAGAAAACACTAATATCTCAACTTTCAGGTTGAAAGGGGAACTGAATAAATTGTTAATTGTGTCATATTTATGTCAATTAAGATTCTTCTGGGTTTTTTTTTTTTTCTCTTAATAAAATTTTTGGAAAGCAAACTTTTAAGTTCCTATACATTAGTAGTAATTCCAATGGTGGATGTAAGGATGTTGCGATCCATTGAGAAACAGTGCCCACTGTTATTGTCTCAGTAGAGAAAATACAGAATGAATTAACCAGAAATTCCTTCTTAGAAAGTTCTTCCTTCCAGATGCTGCAAAAGGACACTCGGACAAGGCCAGCCTCTGCTGGATCTGTCTGATGAAACTGAGACTTTGCCTTCAGATTCCCTGCCTCACACCTCATAGCAACCTCATCAGAAGATCAAGAGAGGAAAAACACAGGAACTTAGAGGAAATTCCATTAGAAACCTTAAGCAAAACCATAACTCTTCCTCACCTAGAGGTAACAACCCTCACTCCAGCTTTTAGGTCCAAGGTAGAGTAAGCAAACTCTGCCGATGGAATCCAGAGGGTGAGCAATGAAAACATCTCATGGAATTGAAACTTTCTTTTCAAGATCTTGATCATTCAGCAGTAGCAGGTGGACAGTAGACACCCATCCTTCTAGGCTCAGAAACATGTCTCATTGAGCCAGTTTTCCGGTTGACTGGCCTGGTGCATTTCTTTAGCTGATTTTCTAGGATCTGGGGTTTCCCTCCCCATATTCAGATGAGTTAGAAACCTAAGCTTTGTGGTCAGACTTTGGCCTGAATCACTGGAAGTGCTACCTTGAACAAGTTATATGACTTTTAATGAGTCTTGTTTTCCCATCTGGTAAATAGGTGGGAAAACCGTTATCTACCTCATAGAGTTGTTATGAGAATTTAACTTTAAACATGAAAGTAAAACATATGACAGTTTCTAGCATAGGAAATCCTCAAGAAGTGTTACATTTTTCTGTTGCTCTTATTGCTTGTTTTCATCACTACAGCCTTTGGTATTACCACCTTGTACATAGTTCTTTCTAATAAGACTATGATATGTATTCTGGAGGATTAATTGCCCTTCCCATGTTGGTCTTTCCTGAGTTTTAGTAGGCTATTTTTTGCCTCGTCCCATCTCAGAATGGTCATCCAAATCTGCCCACGTGACACCATCAACCATAAGAATACTGGTCTGATAAAAGGCAACTGTTTTTGCTATAGGTTCTCTGGGATTTGTGTCATTTCTCCAAATAAATTCAAATGTGATCTAAATAAGTGGCTGTGGGTTTGTAAAAATAACTATATGGAAAGGACACACAGACACACACAGACACAGACACAGACACACAGACACAGACACAGACACACACACACACACACACACACACACACCCTTTTAAATTTTATTTCATGGATCCAGTTGGGCAAAACAAGATTTAACTTTTAGATTCTCTACCTGCATAGTATGGGTGCAATGGAAATGCCTGTCAGGGAAAGTAATGTGTTTAATATTGCACCAGTCTTAAACATCAGCAGAGATTTCTGTGCATTGCAAATAATCCCATCACCTGCCCATATTACATTGTTCTGTGTTTTATCTGTGGTAGGATGATATCAACATGTCAAGCAGGAGGAAAAGGATGTTTTATGAGATTGATATAGGAAAGCACAATGACAAGCACATAAAAAGGGCAGCCAAAGATGCCACAAAGTTGTCAGAGGAACAGGCCATGATCTCTCACTGGCGTGCGTTGACTGTATTCTTTTCTCAGTAAGGGTCCGGAGACTGTCAAGGCTGCCTGTGGTCTTGATCATGGATTTTAAAGAAGATAAAACAATATTGATTTTAAAAAGCCTTCAGCAACCTCTGGGTGCCTGGGATGTGAATATCAGGGGAAGGCTGGTAGGGAGGCTATAAGAAACAAATATCAGAGTGTTTCAGGGTGAACTAGTGAGGGATTCCCAAGAGAGCTTGATTTTACAAGGTACCATGGAGGGGAACTTCTTTGGGACCTGGAGCATAATTGGAGGGAGGAGGGTGGATTTTTTTTTTAGAGAAGAAAATTGTATATAGAGAAAAATAAAGGTGATTTTCATTCTAGAAATATGCTATTTTTATGGAAGTAAAATTAGAAAAGAGAATGTAGAGATCATTTTCTTAATTCTTACTCTTAGTGACTCATTTTTGGCTTTGTTACCTCTTCTCTACATTTTTGTAACAGCATCTAAGTGATCTCCCTACTTTTCACTTTTTCCTTCTTTATCTCATTCTTTATAACCAATGGCTCCCTATTGCCTTCTAAAAAAGTCTCAACTTTAATAGCCAACATTCAAGGTCCCAAACTATCTTCTCATTGCTATTATTTAGTACTGGTTTGTAAATGCTGCGTACTTAGAATGGAATTAACTGCCTCATATTCCTTGTGCTTACCCCACACCTTCTCATCTGTGTGCTATTCGCATTTCTTGGAATGCCTTTCCTGTGTGTCTTCATCTATATAAATACTTCTTATCTTCCAAGGGACAGATTAAAATGTTATCCAAGAAACCTCTGATTATTTAAGATTTAAAGATTTCTTGTCTCTTAAATTCCATGACATTTGACTGATATCACATTGATTAGCTTTTAAATTTTTATTATAATTGTTTACATGGAGGTACTAGAAATACAAGCTCCTGGAGGCTAGGGTCTAAAACCTTAGTCAGGGGCCAGAAAGCGAGCCTGGCAAAGAGAGGCCCTCAGCAAATATTTGCTGAATAAATTCTGGTGTATATTTGTATCTACTATAGTGTCTTAAACAGTGCATATAATAGGTGCTAAATAAATGATTATTAATGGAATGGATAGATGGAGTTAGGAGAAACTCTGAAATGCTGAGAATGGCTTTACATATACAAAGAAGGATGGAAAAGGAGGAGAGGAGGACAGAAGAATTTCCAATAGGCACAGTGAACAGTGAATTACCTTAACATTCAAGAGTTTTATCATTCAAGTAATGTAGGTAGGAATAAAAAATCCTAAAGGACCAATGAATATTATTCTGAACAGATATGCTATTATAGTTCTCTCTTTTCATTCAAGGCCTCTGATACAGAATACGTAGGGAATAGGTCACATTTCCAGAAGCTGTCTCCAATATGTACGTGCCTCTAATTTGGTTAACTGCATTTGTGAATAATCTTACACTAGCGGTGGCCTGGCATCCAAAGGGAATGAATTAGATATAGGGTATTGCTTCGTGAAGCAAATATCTTATAGTGATTTTCACAGGGACCAAATAACACAGAGAAAAAGGTAATAGTTACAATATTTTTTTTTCTCCAAGGCTGAGGGCTACTAGAAAAATTATCACCTAAGTCTCCCAATTATATATAAATATTAAAAATACAACATGAGCAATCCTTTCACTCGGAGTCTGAAAAGCATGCCTGGAAACCACCTGCATCAGAAGCCCTTGGGCTACTTTTGAAAAAAATGCAGATTTCTGGCCCTATTCCACACCTACGAATTACTAACACTGCAATATTTTTGTATGGAGGAAAATAAGACATATTACTAATATTATCTATTATATATGTCATATATATGAAATAAATGTACATATTCATTTATATATAAGTGACATATATCTATATAGCTCTGTATATATTAATATATTCATTCATATATATATATTCGTTCTTGGCCTTGGAACATAAGAAGCTTTCAATTACTGATATCTATTACATTTAACAATTTTTTCAGGTTTGCCTTTTTTCCAAGGCCACAGACCCATACATACAACTTTCAGTCCTTGCATGCCTCATATATTGCATGAAAGAATATGTCAATATGTATGTATGAATGAACAGATGGGTAACTAACTTAGTGAATAATGTATTTGGTATGTAACTAATCTAAGTATTTATACACTCAGTACGTCTACAATCTGGACTGGCTATATAATTCATGAAGCCCTGTAAAATGAAAATATGCAAAATGTGAGACTTTTTGTTTAAAAATTATTAAAACTTTCAAGATGGTGACAGTATAACATTAAGCTACCACAGGCACCTTCTAAGAGCAGGCAGGACCCTGTGCAACTTGTAGAGGTTGTACACTCATGAATCTGACCTTGCCTATAATACATATAATGTTCTTTCTATATTTATCATTCTTTCCATACTTATCTATTTCTCTGATTCCCTGTAATCTGACTCTACTATAAAACTTGAATTAATTAAAATACTTCATAATTAAAAACAGGGCATTTTAGTACCTTGATTATTTTCAAAGGGCATGCACCATCACTTTGAATCATCACAGTGTCCCCACGAGACTGGCATCATCATTATCTTCATTTTAAAGCTACCTGATACTCAGAGAAGGAGGGACCTGCACCAGACCACAAACCCATAAAAGACAGAATAAGGATTATACTCTATGTATAAAACCTTCCTCTCTTTAAGCCAAACCTCACACTTTTTCCTTCATACTGCATTTGTCCAAACTCCTCCAGGGTATGAAAGATGAGTTTCTCTCTTTGCTTCCCCCATTTCTTAACATGTATCCCACAACAGATACTCAATAAAAGTACTTAGAAGAAAGGTATTTCTCTGTGGAATAAATGAAGGCCTAGTGTCTCTTCTGATGTCCAGGAAAGAGAGATGGGGAGGAGCCAACAGCATTCTTCTCACTAGGTACCACCCAGCCCTGCACCCATATACCATGCTTCCCTAAGCATATCAACTATGGGATATCTGCTTCTCAGATTTTCCCCCTCCCCTTTGGCCATCTTCCTTTGCATTCTTCCAAGCTGGTTTGAATTTAGATAGTTCTCTGTTTGTTTCTAATGTTATCTTCCCTGTTATCTTCGACAATCAATTTGAAAATTGTAATCTCACTGCAGTTAGCTATTAAGCCTTTATAATACTCTAAATAGAATCTGGACAAGCCTTGATCCTTTTGTAAAAACCAATGGTTGCCTCTTATCCAATCGGTTCATCACTATTCTCCTTTCCCTCTTCTGCATTCCACTACTGCAATAAAATATTGAGACACAAGATCATTTTAATTAATTTTTCAAGCTTCCTCCGAAATTTAACAAAACATTACAAGTAAAGAAAAAAAAAATAACAACACCCCTGTGACACCACACAGTATAATTAGTGTGCAGTGAATTTTTAAATATATGTACATGTTGGCAAGCAGTGAATATTTTTATCAGAAATAAATAAGGGAGGAGAAATCTCAGTTTATGCCATTTTATGATATATATATAGATCTAACACACTTTAATAAGAAGCAATCTCCAGGCAAAGAGGTAAGTATAATTTCTTCACCCAGGGGAATGGTTAGTTAACAGTTTAATGCTCTCACAAATGCTGATGATAAGAAGAGAGTCTTAATATATTTTAAATTTTTCTCCGGACTAAAATATTGAGAGTTTATGTTAAGGAAAAATTAACATTATAGTGGCTTAGCAAATTATGAATCATATGTACATACATACACATGTACACACACATATACTAGATAGATTTTTATATATTCAATGCCTAGAAATAAATCATGGAGTACTTTCTTATAGGAGTTTGTGGGAACGTGAAAAGTATGCAAAAGGGCATGTATGTGCTATCTGGATTTGAAACTAATTTAGAAAGTCGACATCTCAGGTTTATAAATATATCTCATTTTTCACAGCTTCGGCCAGATTTTCTCTTCCACTTTTACTCATAGCATTATGAGAGGATATCAATAAAGTGTAATTATTCTCTTGCTGGGCCATATGTGCAGTAAATTTCTAGATAACCAAATTCTAAAACTGTTAGAAATTTCAGAGGGAACATTATTTTAGAAGAGCTAGTGTTTGGGATTTTCAAATAGTAATTAGATATGGTAACTCTCTACAGAATAAAAAAAGAATGAAGAATGACATTTTCTGAATAGAAGCGAGTGAATAAACCCCAAAGGGTCTTAGGACATTCTTTGTCTTGTCAAACGGAATTTTGCTGATCAGGGGAAATCTAGTGGTTGTGATTATAACCTTTACTCACAGTCATTCATTAGTTTTACATTTCCATACCTAATCACTTTGTTTCATGATTATTTTTCAGTAAGGCATGAGTGAATCAACTCTAGACTAAAGATCAACTATGTGTCTTTACTTGTCTTCTGATCCATGTCCCACCCCCACCCTCCACATACACACAATTATTTTTCTCCAAATGGACCTTTTCACTGAAACACAAGTAGTATTGACAATGTCCTGACAATACAGAGTGAAAATAAGTGAACAGATGACAGGCAGCAGGTATAAGAATGACATAATAAGATTAGAACTGGTTAGTGAATGGGATCATGAACATGTATGAAAGAATGGGTTAGAAATAAGGGTACCTTCTTTAAGCCACTAAAAGGGATTTACTCAAATGTCAGAATGCTATTTTTGCTTAATCCCCACATCATTCATTCTCAGGTGGTAGGAAGTAACAGTCATTTTAATTATACAGTAAGAATCAGGGAGGTGAGTTGTTGGTCCAAATCTGACAGCAAGCCAAAGGAAAATAAAAGTTTCCCGACATTTTTATACAGTTATTTCCCTCTTATTATTATCTTCCACTGTTACGTAGTTTCTATTGGCTACGCAAATGCAGGTATGCTATCTTTCACGTTGCATAAGAAATGTCCTGAAAATTGAGCTCTCCTAAACCAAATATTGAAGAGAAGAAATTCTAGAATGGGAGACATGGTAGAAGTGAGAATTAGTACAGTATGAATTTTTCAAAACATTTATTATGTTTTCAAAAATAATAAATATTTTTAAATCACTTAAAAGACTTTTAATGCATAAAATAAAGTAAAAATAATGTATTAATGTAAATAAGCACACCATTCTTTAGCAGGATTTTTTATATTAGTTTATATATGTATATATATTTTTTCTAGCATAATATTTCTCAATTTGTATTCTCAGAAGCTAAATATTAATATGTATTACATCAATGAATGTTATACAAGTGAATAATCAAATGAATGTGAAAATACCTTAAGTTACATCAAATTTAAAAGGTATATATACTATGAGGCTTCGTAGAACCATTAATTTACTAATATTCACTGTGAATATGTAAGGGAGGGAACAGCACTAAAAAGCTCCCCAATATATATTTACCATTTAATATCTTCCTTGCTCTTTATTCCCAAGGACCATCCCATATGACTGGTTTTTTAAGGGCATACGCTTTGGGAAACAGCAATCTAATGATGTTCCTTTAAGTGAGGTTGCCAAAACGTCAGTTGCTATGAGCGTATCCAATTCTGGGAGGAAGGGGCAGTGCAGGCACAGTGAGCCTGACTTTGTGTATTTGTTTCTCATCAAAACAAACGTTTTTTAGGCACCAAACTGAGAAAATCCTATTTTCTTCCAAGGGTGAAAGTGCTGTCCCGTTTGTAACCAAAACAATATCTCTCAAAAGAAATGCTTAACCATTTCACAAATCTTTTCTTTCAACATTATTTGGACACTTCCTTCGCATTAAACAGCCGCAAGGTTAGACACTATCATGGTTTGATCCAAAAGAACATTAAGAAAAAAACACGAAACCAAACAAGTAAGACCTAAATATGGATATCTAGTTGAAAATGTCTCTTAAACTGTTATTCTCTTATTATTTTTTTGGGATCGACATGGGACTTGTCTTTAAAATTCACGTGGAAAAGTTTGTCAAATTTGAATTTAATCATCTTTTCTAAAGCATTTCTGATGAACACACACACACACACTGTAGTTATACTAGAGTAGGGATCTCTGGACCACTCCAGTTTTTGAAGGAACCAAAGTTATTGCAAGGGTTTTCTAAGGTAGAACATGACCAACTCTCTAAATTTCAACTGGACTAAGTGGAATCTATCAAGGCCTCTTAGGACCAAATCATGAGTGAGGCTAGGTTTCCATATGTCAGAGCCCAGGTGATCTGATGACCCGTGCAGTAAGAGGACAGCTGCTGAAGAGAGGTCTTGCTAGTATATTTAGAAGAACTTCCAGCTCTCTCCCACTATACCTGGTGCCCTGTTTATCATTTTATATCCAGAACTTTGCACATTGTTGACACTCACCACATGTTTGTTGGAAAGATAAATGTAGCTAGTGAGTCAGAGAGGAAAATAAAATCCATTTACAATAATGGTCTTAGAAGTCAAATCTCTAATGAGATTTCAAGGCAATAAAGATTGTTAGGCTCTGCTACAAGGGCTTACTGGTTAGTCAGACTGACTGACCTGTTTTTTTCAGAGAAATTTAACAGAGTTTATGTGACAAAATATTCATGAGGATTAATGAGCTCATTTTGGGAAGGTACTTTGAGATCCCTGGAGGAAACATGAAAGATTTTAAGTAGTTTATGTTTAATGAATCACTATCCCAGTTATCTAAATAGAACCCGGTCTCAACTGTTACAGTATTTATTTTGCTGCACATTAAATATGTATCCATGTGTGACAACCATTATACACAGCACATTATGTCATAGGTTCAGATTTCATACTCTGCACATAATGAAGCTCTATAAGAAAGCCTTGGGTTAGTGGCTTTCTATCCAGCTCTTGGCTTGGGTATCTGCAGGATGCTAATGGGGAAGACTCCTTCCTGACTGTCATAGGTAATCAGTTTATTCCCTGAAGCATGAGATCTGATTACGTTTATCTGTACTTCACACACATGCAGTTTATTGGATCTGTCATCCTAACTGAAAGAAATTCTGATGTGGTACCCATGATTTAAAGAATTTCTCCAACCAGAAAACAGGCATCTCTGAAAGTGAACAACCTATAAAGGAACTGTAGGAAGAGATGCACTCCAAGTTAATATTGAGAAGTTCAACAGCCAAGGAATATGAAGAATTTTTCTACAGCATTCAAAGAGGTAAAGAAAATCTATTTGCGACTCGGTATTTGATAAAGATTTTCAAACTTTTAAGAATGAGGTCCCTTTTAAATACAATTTTAAGATAGTAGATACATAGATATCGACTCATTATCTAACAGTGTGTGCCTTAATGACAATCTTAACATATTTTTGAAAAGAAAGACCAGATTAAAGAGGTGGGGATGGACAGAGAGGATGGAGAAATGTGGGGAAAAGTAGTGATTCCAGATTCCTCAGGACACAAAAGCTGATCAATTCACCCTTCAGAGCTATAGTCAGATGAACACAGTCTCAAATCCATATTCTAACAAGAAGTTATCCTGTCATGTGATGAGCCAAATTACTTAAGTTTTCTGAGCCTCAGTTTTCACCTCAGAGCATATAAAATACTTTTAATGTTTTTTTTTTAATCATTTCCAATTACTCTCTTAAGTGTTCATGTTCTTCTCCAAGACAAATAAAGAGTATCTAATTCATTTTTTTAAAATGAGAAATGTTGTTTTTCTTTTCCATGTAGCTGCTGGAATCTTAACTCTCCTCTCCTATGACGTTGCCCCAGTTTAGGGCACCACCGTTTCATAAAACAAAAGCTTATTAATTTGTGCTTTAAATGTGGGTTATCTGTTCAAATCAAGACATGCTTTTAAGACAAGCTAAATGGCTGCTAATAAGTGATGAAACTGAGAAGATATTATTCTCTTTGGTAAATCAGCAGAAAAGTCAGAACATATTGACTATTTAATCATTGAATGCCTCTGACTCTTCTCTCAGATCTGAGCTGCATGGTAGTTTTAGCCCTTAGTCTGAGGAAAGCATGCCTAGAGAAACGGATTATAGTCGCTCTCCTCCATCCAGCTAACAGATGAGCACCATATTATTCTACTGAAACAGTGGGACACTTTTACATCAAAGACGATAAAATGAGGGTGAAATGGGGTGTCTTTGCCACCCATCATGATGACACTAACAAGCACCTATGTTGGTTTTGACAGAAACCTGTGAGAAACAAGTGCTATTTCAGCCTTTTACATTTTAGAAACTAATCGTATTAAGGAAATAAGTGGCAACTGATCTCTTTGTATCCCTGAGGTCATTTTAAAGAGCTCTCTTTAGTCTCAGGATAAAATCTTACATAGTTCTTTTCCCAATGAAATAAGAATGGGGAAAGCAAAGTCACAGTCAAGAGAGTTCAGTGGCATGATCCAGGGAACCAAACTGTTTGGTCTTGCTTTTGAACATCTTGCTTTGAAACAAACAGTACTTGTGTGCCTGAGGAGTAAAAAGGGTCTTAGGTATCACTAGCCAGGAATCATAATTCAAGAATTTTAAAATACAAATCAGATGCCTTGAATAAACATAACTTTTCCTACAACAGCGCATGATAGTTTATAAAACACACTCAATATCTCTTGTATACAAAGAAAAGAATAAAAGGCAACACAACTATTGTTCCTCCCAATTTTACAGGTGAGTAAAATGAGGCTCAGAAATACTGAACAGTAGGTCACATTATTAGCGAGTGTCATGTCCCCTTTAAGAAGCCAGTCTTCTGGTGCAGAGGTGAGAATCCTCTCTCGACTTCAGTACCTTGCCTGCACCTGTTGGGGAGAAGGTGGGCAGCAGAGGAAAGAATCACGAAGATGCTTGCTCCAAAAATTAGAACAATAATTCATCAATATTGAAATCCTTGGATCACCAAGGCCAGTGAACTATCAATGAAATGGGCTTCTGGGCTGTAGCTGCTGCCACAGGGGACTGAAAATATAAACAAGACCAGATAGCAATAACCAACGTTGGTGGTTTCAACCTGCTGCCATGGTTTTTTGTGACTAATTCGCCAGGGTGGAAGGTTCATTTATGTCTCACTCCTTAGGAAACGTAATGACCATTGCTTCAAACTTCCTCCCCAATTTTCAGTCAATGGTGCTGAGATGCCATGCTGGAATCCTTGTCCAGACAACCCTTACGGCTTTAAAAGCAAGGCCCATTGGATCACTCAGCCTCCAACGAGGACAGGAAAGTGTTTATGGTTTTGTTATATGTGGTAGCAACACCCACACCAAGCTTCCTGCTTATACCAGGCTTCTTTCTTCAAAACTGTTACCCAAGAAATCTGCCCTAAATTCCCTTTTGGGAAAAAAAAAAAAAAAAAAGGATGAAATATTTCAAGCCTATTGTGTGGTTTTCCCTAGAGCTTTTTCTTTTTCCAGTTGCCAGTTTGAAATGCTCAGGCTCAAGTCCAGATACAAAGTGCAGCAGATTGCTTCATTTAGTTACTCTGAGCCTCATTACGGCTCACCTCTGGGTATGTAATCAGCCTTTTATTCACCTAACAGGATCATTCTCTAATAAGGTGCTCATTTAAAGAGTTTTCCCCACAGGATCTGTCTCTCTGAGAGCTTCTGGGAGTGCTGATAGGAAGAGTGTGCATGCTGAATATTCACTCTCTGCAAACAAGTGTCCCCTCCCTCCTAGGTCTTAACGATTCTAAAGGCTCTGTGACTGCATTAGATCTACAGAGCACAGGCTGGTCGCTGGCAGCGCAAAGGAGGGAAAAGACAGAGACACACACTAGGACAAGACGGACAGCCGGCAAATTACATCCAAGTGGACTGCTGCCCACTGGGAGAGCAGCTCTGACTTCCTGGGGTAATCCATCTTCCTGACACATCCCCTTCCTGAGAGTTAGTTTTCTCCAACATACTTTCTGCTCCTGACAAACAGGACAGATCTGTCTGTACTCCTCCCTCATACCGACAAGCTGAAAGAGTCACCCCTAGCGTGCCTTCGGCACTTCCCCACTCATACGACACGGCTATTTATCTACCATCCAATTTATTGATAATTACCAGAGACCTCAAGGAGTGTGCTGATTAGATAAAAGTGTCTGGCTGTAGTTGGATGCCACGTCACAATGAAGTTTCCCTGGGCCCTTTGCCCCCTTCAATCCCACTCTAAATCAAACAAATGAAAATGTCTAATCTAAGCATCAAAACAAAATGAAAGTTTCCACCTGGAGAAACATCACCAATTAAGTATTAAATTTTACTCTAATGAAGTGGATTTTAAGGATACAGAAATCTTCCAAAATATGAGATTATACTATTTTAGGTGACCTCTTAATGAATATTCTATCTTTAAGGAGTTTATTCCAGCAACTATAATTTTAGTAAAGGGAAAGGAAAAAATAAACGCTATGCTGGAAATGAGATTAATGGGGGGTCTTAGTCCTGACCAGGCTGCTAAATATTTGAGATTTTAAATTACTTCTTTAACCTCTCAGGGGCTCGGTTTGCTAATCTATAAGAAGGAGATTGTAATAGATGATCCCTTTGCTCCATTTCAGCATTAAAACTCCATCTGGAAATTTCATCTCAAAAGTGATGTGCATGGAGTGTAATAAGTGGCAGGGCCACTCGCTTCTAAACAAATTAAAAGGTGAACTTCAGCAAATGCGTAATCTAAAAAGAAATATGGCATATTTACATTTCCAAGCGTCTATCTAATTTTTGATAAAAAGGGCTTTCAAAGGTTCCCAGGCTCAAAACCGAATTGTAAATCTCCTCTCTTTGGAGACCTCGGGCAGGCACCAGGTGCAAATCATTCAGCTATAGCTAATGTGTTTTGCTAATGAGCCCAAGGCAGGAATATACTCTCTCCTTCTCCATATATATGGGAAAAAAGAACTCAAGCTCTGTTGGCTCTTTATTTTAATTCTCTTTGCCTACCAACTGCCTCCTCTAAGACTTCGGCATAATTCAGTGTCCTGTGATGTAGGGTGAGAAGCTATTTCTGGTGAAGCAGTTAGGCATTAAACTTTTATCTTAGTCAAGTACCTGACTGGCATTGAAACAGCAAATATTTTATTGCTTAGTCACATCTAAATTTAATGGAAATTTTTATATTTAAGTTACTCAAAAATTATTATTTTTAATTTTTTTTTGTATTTTAAACAGCCAATTATTTGATACTCCAAAATAAACTTCCAAGTATTTATTCCTCCCTTTGCCACCGCCGAGAATTCAAGTACAGGAAGCTTTAGTAGTGAGACTTACACAACTGGGCCACTAAAGGGATATGCTATGCTGTTAACACTTCGGGGGAGCTGTTTACTATCTCTTGAGAACTGTATAAGGTCTGGGAGTTCACCAATATAAGTTCCATTGAGGAGATCCTTACCTAATGGGCAAATTAACTTGAAAACTGGAATGTGAGGCAGGCGAAGGTTTCTAAATCCATAGGACTTTCTGAAATATGCAGTTTCTTCTTCCTTTAATGTGAGTATCCTGTTTGCTTTGGCCTACTTAAATCATTATTTGAAAAATGGCCTTTCTACTGCTTTGGGTGAAGACGTCATTGGCATGTGCTTAACTGTCACATTTGAGATCAGGGCTGGTCTCACCATTTGGGAGATTAAATGAAGAGGTCTAAAAAGGAGAAATTGACAGGGTACCATGAAAGGGCCTTAAGAAATATATGGCTTTAGCAGCCTGAGTAGGATAGCTACAATTCCACCAAAAGGAAGTCCATTCATTTGGGTTAAAATTAAACCCCTTGATAGGTAGTAAATGCATACAGAGCTATCACAATTAGCCCTTTGGTGGCATTTTCTTAATCCGAGTAGAGCTATTCAAAAGCTGAGCCATGGGCAAATGAGATTCTGGATACAGAATCTGAATAAGGAAAGAGGTAAAAAAGATGTATCGTTGCCAAGATAAGGAGACAAAAATCTAAGTAGACAAGGGTTACCATAAAGGGACTAAGGGAAGAGAAGACAATAAAAACAAGTTTGCACTAAGGCGATGCTCCCAAAAGGGACACTGAGCATCTGAATCACTGGTGTATTTCCAGTACCTAGAACACCTAGCACATAACATGTGTTCAATAATAATGACTACACACGCACAAAAAAACCTCTCTTCGAAGAAACTTTTAAATATATTTTTGTTTTGTTTAATTTTATATGAATGTGAGAAGAGCCTAAAACCTGCATTGGAAAACTAAAAGTGTCCACATTTGGCAGTAAATTCATGAAACAGAGCTGACCAAAATGAAAGTTGATGTTTACCAGTAATATACCTCTTAGGAAATTTAAAAGGGGCAGAAAAACAAATAAATAAATACAAAATAATAAAATAAAAAATAATAAAAGAGGCAGAAAGACAGATGTTGATATATAAATGGTATAACGAATTGATGGGATAAAAATCATTCTAAAGACAACTGGATGAAATTAAGCAAGGAAAATTTAAGTTAAAAAAATAAGGTTCCCCTTATTGGAATTTATTGAAGTTGAAGGAGCAATCAGAAGAGAAACAAGAGGAACTTATACTTAATATGCTTAAAGTTAAGGCCGAAAAGGAGCCCTGAACGCAGCACACCAACAATTCTACATATTCCCTCATGGACTATCCAGAAAGCATTTTCTTGGTTGATAAGAAACCAGTGCTATTGAAGATATATCTGGTGTTCTTAATAGTCAAATAGTTTCCATTAAGAAGATTTAATTTTTAATTTTCAAGTCAACAAGTTGATTAAAGGATAGGCTTTTTATTTTTTTAATTTATTACTATTATTTATGCCTATAGCACCTGGTCTTCCTAGGTGGTCTCCCATCCAAGTACTAACCAGGCCCAACCCTGCTTAGCTCCCGAGATCAGACATCAGGCTTGTTGAGGGTGGCATGGCTGTAGACCATGGACTGTGGCTCTACTGAGGTGTGAACCCAGGACCTTCTACATGTAAAACAGACATGCTAACTGCTACTCTATGGAACCATGTCCAAAGGATAGACTTTTTAAAAGTCTATATATTATATTATATTAAAAGTCTATATAATATATTATATTAATATATAATATACTAATATTATATATTAATAATATAGCACATATTAATAATATGATATGAATAGTATTTTAAAAAGTCTATCCTTTGGACTTTTTAAAAGGATAGACTTTTTAAAATACTATTCATATCATATTATTAATATGTGCTATATTATTAATATGTGCTATATTTTGATGGAGCTCTGTATTCCCCTCACAGTTTAGCTTCTCCTTCTACTCAGTCCTGTTAGGAAGTCATGTTGGTCTGCTGCAGACAACCTGTAGTAGTCAGAATAATGGTACCCCAAAGATGCCCACATCCTAAGCTCCAGGACCTGTGAACACGTGAGGTTACATGGCAGAAGGGAATTATGGTAGCAGGTTGAGGTTATCGGTCAGTTGACCAGAAGAGAGGGAGACCATTCTGGATTATCTGGTGGGCTCAATCAAATATATGAGTCTTTAAAAATGGACAGGCAGAGAAGGCCAGAAAGACTTCAGGGGAGATGCACTTGACCAGTTCTTGCTGGCCTCGAAGAGACAATAGCCTCCAGAAGCTGGCAATAGCCCTCAGTTCACAGCCAGAAAATCTCAGAGATCTCTATCCTACAACTGCAAGGAACTGAATCCTGTCAGCAACCCAAGTGAGCAGGAAACGAATTTGTCCCTCGAGGCTCCAGAAAGAAAGACAGCATGTTGACACCTTGACTTTCATCCAGTGCAACCCATACTGGACTTCTCATTTGAAGAACTGTAAGATATAGGCTCAGTGTTGTTTTAAGCCATGAATGCTGTGGTGATTTGTCACAGCAGCAATAGGAAATTAACACAAAACCCTACCATTTCCAGGATAATTCCTGGGAATACTGATCGTTCAGGATTAAATTAAAAAACAAACAAACAAACAAAAACTCAATAGGAAGAAAAGGCTGGAATAATGTTGTGTTAAGTGTCCATTAGGTTACCTATGAACAAGGGAGGACATTACATGATCAGGGACAGCTGCATCCTTTTTTCAATGTAAAGCAAGATACCCAGGTTTTGGGTTATACTTGACTTCATGTTTAAGTGTTTATTCACACCAGAAGCTGTCCAATCCATCTCAGTCCATTAAAGTGATTTGGGCAGTGAGCAGATAAAAACTGGCAGAAACACTGACATCTGGAACAGGTGACTGCCAAGAACTCTTTTAATGACTCTTCCTCATTAGTCCCCCTGGCTCTTGGATCTGGCTTCCATATTTGGCTTCCAAGATCTAATTAAGGTCACTCCACTTTGGTGGCCTCTGTGGAAGTCCCTCAGTGGCCAACGGGGTTCAGCAGCCTCCTCGACTCCTGTATTAGTTTGCTAGGGCTGATGTAACAAAGTACCACAAACTAGGTGTTTTAACACAACACTGATGAATTCTCCCACGGTTCTGGAGGCTAGCAGTCTGAAATCACGATGTCAGCAGGGCCATGCGCTCTCTTCCAGCTTCTGGTGGCTGCCAGCAATCCTTGGGGCTCTTCGGCCTGCCCTTGCAACTTTCTAATCTCTGCCTTCTTCCATCATCCCATGGCTGTCTACCTTCACATGATATTCTGTGTGTGTATGGGTCTGTCTCTGTGTCTCTCCTCCTCTTATTATAAGGACACCAGTTAGGTTAAGAGCTCAGCCCACTCCAACTTAGAAATGTCCAGCAGCCTTATTTCAACGATCTAACCTAGGCCACTGAAACCTTTACGTGGAGGAAAAAAACCCATAATAAGGATTCAGAAAAGTGATGAACATTGTCCCTTGCTCCAAGGTATAATTCGAATAAACTCTTAACGTATTTGGTTTCTGCATTACTCTCTCTTTAGGTGGAGAATTGGGATGCATGTCTCCTCGCTCGAACTTTGGGTGACTTCGCTAAGACTTCCTAGTTCCTTTCATTTTATTTCACTGAAATTATTATGAAGGAAGGAAACAGTACAGATCAGTTTTCTATCTCAGATGAAACCAGAAACTATAAGATAATGTGCTCTCTAAAGAAGATTACTAAGCTTTGGTTATTCCTTTGTCTAATTCTACAATTAAAAACATGATGGAACTTTCATGAGAATGAGAAGACAAACCACAGACTAGAGAAGATACTTGTAAAAGGCATATCTGATACAGGATTATTAACCAAAATATACAAAGGACTCTTAAAATTCAACAATAAAAAAATGAAGAACCCAATGAAAAAATGGATAAAAAATGTGAACAGATATCTTACCTCTCAAAAAATATAGATGGCATATAAGCATATAAAAAGATGCTCAACATCATATGTCATTAGGGAAATGAAATAAAAGCAACAATAAGATACCACTATACATCTATTAGAATGGCCAAAATCCAGAACTCTGACAGCACTAAATGCTGAGGAAGATGCAGAGCCACAGGAACTCTCCTTCATTGCAGGTGAGTATGCAAAACAAAACAGCCACTTTGGAAGACAGTTTGGAAGCTTCTTTTGCAACTAAACTAATTCTTACTGTACAACCCAACAATTGCATTCCTTGATATTAACCAAAATGAGTTGGAAACTTATGTCCACACAAAAACTCGCACGTAGATGTTTATAGTGACCTTATTAATAATTGCCAAAATTTGGAAGCGATGAAGATGTTTTTCTATAGGCTACTGGATACATAAACTGTGGTACATCCAGAAAATGGATTATTATTCAACACTAAAAAGAAATGAGCCATCATATCATGAAAAGACATGGAAAACCTTTAAAATGCATATTACTAGGTGAAAGAAGTCAATCTAAAAAGGCTGCATAATGTATGATTCTGATTATATGACATTCTGAAAAAGGCCAAACTACAGAGACATCAGTGGTTGACAGGGGAAGGCGGAGGGCTGAACAGGTGGGGCACAGAGGATTTTAAGAGCAGTGAAACTACTCTGTATGATACTGTAATGGTAGATACATGTCATTACAAATTTCTCAAAAAGCACAGAATGCACACCACCAAGATTGAACCCTAATGTAAACCATGGACCTTGGATGATAATAATGTGTCAATATAGGTTCACCAACTAGAAATGTTCCGCTCTGGTGGGGGATGTCGATAGTGGGCGGGCGGGGGAGGGGAGGCTGTATATGCGTGAGATCAGAGGTACATGGGAACTCTGAATTTTCTGCTCGATTTGCTGTGCACCTAAAACTGCTTTAAAAATAAAATCTATCTGAAGGGGAAAACACATAAACAAAATAGAATAATATTTACCTAAGAAGCCTCTCTTTTTAAAGTCCTCCAGGTGTGGAAGAATGATTTCACTGATGCAGGCTGCATCTTTTAAACTGAGAAGTATATCTTAATATCAGTTTACATGTATGAAACTAATAAATAAAAGTGGCGAGCAGTTTTCCAATAGAAAATAAAAAATAAAGACATTGAGTTTGAGATCTGTAACCTACATTTCAATGCAGACTCATTGCCTTAATTACAAACTAGCCTTCACTTATACGACCAATAAAACAGTTTTTCACAAGGGTCCTGATAAGGCAAAACAGTGAAGATTTCCACTGGTCTTAAAACCAAGGCAGCTCAGATTTAACATTCTAAAGAGAGTATGTATCCCGCCTTTGCATATTTATCCCCATTTTGATGGGAAAACAATTCTGTCTGTTTAGAATCTTGAAACTAATTTGGATGGTACATAATGTAACAGGATTCATAGAACCATACCGTTCAATGATAAAATATTTACCATCAGATGTGGAAATAGAAATAACCATCCGTTAAGAGTTTCGACCCTTTGCATTTACTCTTAACAGACCCACACTACTAAAGTAAGTAGCCTTCCTCTATAGAGACCTTAAGCTAACCAGGCCCTCTTAGCATCACAGAGCATGTCAGGGGAAAGCCTTTAAAGAAAATATATACAATCTTGAAAAAGCCCTCTGCTTTTCTGATTACATCTTCCCACAAAAGCAATGTAATGACAGAATAAGATCTTGCCTCCAGGTTTTACTAATACCAATGACAACATAACAAGGATAATAGCTAGCATTTACTGAGTGCCCACAATGGAAAGCTAAGTGTTTTACTTACATTTATGTACATTTTTTTTTAAATAGAGTTCCCATTTTAGAGCAGTTTTAGGTTCACAGCAAAATTGAATGTCCTTTTTTTTCCCCATTCTACCAGCACCACCCGAAAACAAGATACCATCATATCTCACTGGGACAATTAAAATAGCCTCCTAACTGGTTTTTCATTTCCATCTTGCCTCTGCATGAATAAAAATAGATAATTTACTCCCTTGCTTAAAATTCTATAAATGGGCACCACCAGACTTATAATGAATCAACACTCCTCGCCCTGGCTTACATAACCGGGCCCCTGCCCACCTGTCCAGTCTTACTCCCCTCACTCTCCCTATTGCTAATTCCGCCCAGGCTCTTCGTGTGTTTTTGGTTCTCGAATAAGTCAAGCTTATTTTTGCCATAGGACTTTCTCATTAACAATTCCTCTGACTTAGATGTGCTTTTCTGGCCCTTGGAGACCTACCTTCTATCATTTGAATCTTGAGCTTTTTCTGTTCACACAACCTAAGGTATCTCCCAATCATACTCTTTTGCTTCATTCTGTTTTATCCCAGCTTCTATCAGGAACTGACATTCTTTTCTGCATTTTAACATACTATTGCCTCTCTCCCTCAAGAGGAATACACACTGTGCTTGTCTTGCTCAATGCTGTATACTCCGTGCACAGAACACGATCTGGTAATAGTCGTGTGCTCAATAAAGGTTTGCCGAATGAAAGAATGAATGAGTTTAACTCCTACAGCCATGCCGTGAAGCAGGTATTTTACCTTCTTCTGATTTATAAACAGATGTGAAAAAAGAAAGACTGCTGAAGGTTACTCACTGTTATGTTTAACAGTAGCAGAGGCAGGATTCAAACCCAGACCCGTCTGACTCAATGGTGGAACTGTAGAGCAGACTGTCCAGACAATCAAGAAAATGTGCTTATAAGTAGGAAAATTTATATGCTTTTGGTTGCAAGTTACAGAATAGCTCAATTTCTGGTTAAAAAAAAAAAAAAGGAAATTTATCATCCCACATAAAAATAGGACAACTATAGTGTTGATATTTCGGTGGTTCAATGCTAACATCAAGGAAACAAGTTCTTTCAGCTTTTTCCTTAGCTATTGGCATATGGGTTTTGTCCATATGTCCACCTGTCAGATATGAAACCATATTTGCTCTGGAATAGTCTGTAGGAGAGAAAAGACTTAAATAAGGCAACTATGTATTACAAAAATAAGTTTGTTTGTTTGTTTGTTTTCATTTATGCACTTTACAAATGGTTTGCAACAATGGTTCTCAAGACAGGCTACACATTAGAATCACCTCGGGCGCTTTTAAATTTTGATGTCTGGTTCACACCTCAGACCAATTAGTGTTTCTGGAAGAGTCCAAGTACCAAAGTTTTTTGCTTTTGTTTGTTTGTTTGTTTGTTTGTTTTTTAATTCTGTAAATGATTCTTTTATGAGATAAGGGTCGAGAATCACTAGAACTTCATTTGTGTATGGTACCTTGCCTTAAGTATCTCCACTTCTTTATTATTCATTAATTTGTCTTCTTGCTTGTACATTCCCATTTGTTTCTTACTTTACATTCTATGATTTTTTTCCTATGTATTAAATAGTGGTTATTGTTAAATGAGCTGAACAAATAAATTCATGTTGATTAGTTCCCATACAGTATCTTAGTGCAATCCTGATGAAGAAAAGTAGCATTTTAAATACAAGGCACTTAAAAGTGATCCGACTTTTATTAGCGTGATAAAGTGCCAGATACACTTCTCGACCAAATATAAAGATACAATCGCCTCACTCTTTTTTCAAACTGACCAAATAATGTCCGTGGAGAATTATATTTTTCAAAGACAGTCATAACAACATTTTCCATCCAACTTGCTCTTTTGCAATGTGATTTTGCCCCTCCCTCATCAGGACAGTAGAAACTAATTCTCTCTTCTGAGTGACTTACTAGTAACAAATAAAATGTGGTAGGACTGTCACTGTGTGCTTCTGAGGCTAAATCAGAATAGGCAATGCAGTTTCTTGGAACATTCCCTCTCGGAAAACCAGACACTACGGATGAGAAGCACAAGCTACAGGGAAAAACCACGCAGACCTTCCCAGCTCAGTTCAGCCTTCCATTCATCCCAGTCCAGCTCCAGACATAGGAGTACAGAAGCTCCAGGTAATTCCAGTCCAAGCCATGCAAGTCACTACCAGCTCTTTAAGTCTTCTCAGTTGACACTCCAGATATTGGGGAGCAAAGGAAAGGCAAATTCTTGTCCAAATTCCTGCCCCACAGAATCTGCGGCATCATAAAGTGCTTGTTACTTGGAAGCCATTGAATTGGGGGTTGTTACACAGCAATAGATAAACAGAACAACCACAGTAGAGTCACTCCAGGAAAAGCACTAGGAAAAAAACCTGTATTTCTTTAAGTTTCATTCTTCTATTGTTTCTGTTTTTCGGCTTCACAATTCCATTTCCTATTTCTATGTCTGAGAGTTGCTGAATTTATTTTATCATTTAAACAACATTTATATCTCCTCACACAAATACTACTGACAATAATATGACAAAGTCTTTCCCTCAAACAGTGCTGGGGTGAACACCAACATTATAGAGATCTATTTCTCTAGGAAAGCTAGAGATATAATGATCACAAAATGGAACTTCTTTTGAAAAAAGAAAAAAAGATCTTAATATAAGATACTACTTTTTGCCCACTCTGTTAAATAACCAGTAGGACCTATGCCAGTCTCAGTAGCCCCTGCTAGTACCAGTCTCAAGAAGGAATGAAAACACACCCATAGTTCAAAATAACCACTCCCCCTAATTCTACTGGAACCCAAGTGTATGATGTGTCCCTAGAACTTTTACCATTGCTGTCTTTCTTCCTCTTGTGTTTAGGGAAAGTGTGGAAGAGAGAAAATAAAAGGAAGTCGAACATACATAAGAGACTGCATGTCAGTGGAAGTCAGCAAAGAGAAAAATAAGAGAAATTATAAAAACCAATTAAAAACATGCAGCTTGTCACCATGCTATCACCCTTTGATAAAAGCTCTTTCATCTTCTCATAAAAGTACTGACAGAGATAAGGAAAAGTATAGTCAGCCAACACTGTAGAAACAAAGACTGATAGCCTATTGCCAGAACTGGGAGGAAATTACATTCAGACGGGTCCAGATCCAGATTAAGAAAAAAAACCAAGTAAGCTTTGACTTGCAACGTATTCCCCAGATTCTGCTTTCTGAAACAAAGACCACGCTAGAATAGCTGGGAAAACAGTTTGATCCCCCTCCATATCTGGCCTATACCTCAGAGATTGAGCTCTTTATCACCCAGAAAATGGGACAGCCTTATTTCACGTGCCAAAGGAAGCCTTTTCTGGTGACCACAGAATTGGCCTCACAGCCTCCTTCTCTCTACATGTGCTATGAGACAGCAACACTCAGAACATAGCAGGGCACTGAACTCATTTCTTTCATAATCAGAAAGGTTTTTTGTTTGTTTGTTTGTTTTTTAATGTAACCAAGAGCTTCATGAAAAATGGGTATGACTGAGCCCAACATAGATTACGTGTAGTTATGACTATACCAAGTTTAACATTTTTTTTTAACTTCTGCACGTGTTTTAATGAAATTAATTGACTTGGAAGGGAATAAAAACATGTCCTTATGATTGATCTCTTAAAGCCAAACAGCATAATTCTCCGAGAATGGAAATGCTACGTGGTCATGTGCATGCTTTACATTATGAGAGTCACAAAGGCCAGTCTCTCTTGGAATCAATTTTGACACATTGAGGGAATAAGCTGGAACAGGAGTATGGATGCCTGTCAGGCAAGTCTTGGCCTCTGTCACATAGATTCTAAAATGTGCCATCTACCATGGTTAGAATGTCTTTTTAAATGCTTCATTTTTGCTTTTTGTTCTTTAATTTGTGATATGTTGTATTAAGAACGCTACATAAAAAATACATTGTATTTTTACTGTTATGCTTAACTCCATAATTTATGTTGATTCTGTAGCGGGGCAAAATAAAATCCTTAATTGAAAAAAAAAACCACCTTAAAATGTACACAAAGAGAAATCCAGGATATGTTTATTTTATATATAAATATACAACTTCCTATGGTATCTAATTAACAAAGCCCACTCACAGATTACGTGAATACAGTGTAATTAACACACCAATCCACCTACAGAGGCATGTACCTCTACCACTTAGCTTTCTTCTTTTTAGGTATACTCAAGGCTTTGTAAGAACAGGGAAAAAATGGAGGGGGTGGGAGGAAAGCAGGGTAGCCACTGAGATAATTCAGTTCCTGTAGAATCTTTTTAGAACCACCATTTCTGGTAGTTCTATAAAAATGCACTTGCAACCTGAAAAATCGGACATAAAAAAAAAAATTCACTTAACAAGCCAATTCACCCAAGCAGAAGGATAAGTTTGTAAACTAAATTACAAAAATAATCTACTCCAACGCTCTCCAAAGTGTGTTCAATAGGACATTAGTCCCTAAACTGCTCCTAAAAAGTACTCCAAGATCAAATAAGGTTGGAAAATGTTGCATACTATATATCCTTGATAGAGATTCATAATATGGGTGATTTTTTAAGGCACTGAGGTCTGCAGTAAAAAGATTTTTGTTTCACTCTGCATTTCCCCACTCTTGAGCACAAAACCATTTGTGTGTGTGTGTGTGCACACGCTCACACATACTTTTGAGAATATGAGAAGACAGGTAACGTATCCATTATACCCATGTAGTGAGAAAGAACTGGTCTCATTTGTAACAACAGGAACAAAGCTTGGCTATTATTAACAGACCCAGCTTCCTATAAAGGACTTCCCAGGAGCAGATGGGAAGAGGGAGGAAGAGGCAGTGGTTGGGCTTTTTTGAAATCCTTCTCATCTAGGTTTTTGTAACACCTTCATCCATCTTCTCTGTCCCTTTCCCCCTAGACAAGTTAATGGATTAACCTAAGAACATAAAGTATCAGAGGCCAAAACTCTGCACCTGAGAATCCATGTAGCTTCTCATGTATGGAGAAATAAATCATTTCACAGTTTCTCTCCAATGAAGCCCAGAAAAAAAATATCACAGACAGAGGGATTTGTCCTTTAGACAGTTATTACCCATAGCAGGTGGCAGAAATGCCAATGGTAAAAATTGCACTTTGGCAACCAAAGCTGCAGCCCAAACACATGATGTTCACAGCGGCTCTGTCAGTTTTCCCGGAGGCTGAAACGCAATATTAACATCCAAATAGTGGCAGGCAAATTCTTGTGCTTGCTTCCCTCGCCACAGATTCCTGAACGTGAACAGGAAGTTCTCCTTAAAGCCAAGATTGGAGACAGAAAAAGCAGAATGAAAGAGAAAGAAACATCTCAGAAACAACAGCCACTAAAACAAACCAAAAATCATCTCTTGACACATCCAGCCTCAAGTGCTTTAATTTCTTAATGCTCTGAGCAACAACCAGAGAAAATTACATTGTTAGTATAATAAAAAGGGGGAAGATGTCTTAGCTGCAGGTCTTTAGAATGGTCTTTATCTAGTTTTGGATTTTACTGATAGAGTTTATAAAATTCTTATGTTTTCAGGATTGGGTTTGAAAGTGACCAAGGCAAGGATTTTGAAGGATTCCTCAGGAATAGCCATTGAAATTTAGCTTAATAAAAATACTAAGATTCAGAGAAAGAAGACTATAGGTATAACATGGCATAATGGTTAAGAGGACAGGTTTTAAAATCAGGTGAGACTAGGTTTAAATGTAAACTCCACCACTTAAGAGCTACTTAACCTTGGGCAAAGTACTCAGTCTTCGAGATTTCCAGTTTCCTCATTGCTATCATGGAATAAATAGCAATACCTGCTTCAATGTGTTATTAAAATCACATAAGGCAGACAAAGCATTCAGTGCCATGCCTGGCACAGAGTGGACATGTCATCAATGGGAACTGCAATTATCATCATCATTATTTTGGAGTTAGAGTGTTAGTGGATCCTTTTCCTTAATTCCAGATAGGTAAGTATGTATATACCTTCCCAATAAAAACAATTTGACATGGAAAACTTGTGATATACTAGTCATTCTTCTAAGCTAACTTAAAGTGTTAACTATTAACACACAGTGGCTGTATGGAGAAGGAACTCTCAGTAGCTCTATTTTAAAGATGAGGAAACTGAGACACAGAGGTTAAGTAGCTTGCCCAAATTCAACAGTAGTAAGTAATGAGGCTAAGACACAAATCTAGGTGATTTAGTTCTCAAATCTGTACCCTTTATCACTAGATATGGGAGAAATTAACTGACTTATTCGAAGAAATGAAAATATAGTTTTTTGTTATGAGGGAAACTAGAGACCACATTTCCTATTTATTTTACTACAGGTATTTAGGGATGGGTAAGAGGCAAAAAGAGAACCAACTGACAAAACTTAAAACAAAATAGAGGAAAAGTCACTTTAAAGAGCCTAGTGTTTCACCAAGCTTGCTAAGACTTACAAGCCTACCAAGGAACATCATAATCCCGCCAAATACGCACTACTGAGTTTCTACAGCATCAGACTGGCTTACACTCGCTAACCAAGTAATCTAAACAAATAAATTGAGAAGTGACTTTTTTGACCCAGTCATCTTTTCTGAGTAAACAACAAAAATGCACAAACGAGGAACATTTATTATAATATAAGAGTTCTATATGAACTCTTAAGAGATAGAACTCTTAAGAGACAGAACTCTTAAGAGACAGAACTCTTAAGAGACCTAGGCTTCCTAAGGGATCAGGGATGGAAGTAGGTATTCTTCCCAATGAGACAAACAACATCTCACAGATTCAAGTCAGTGAAATCCATATTAAAGCAATTTCGACTGCCCACACTCAGCAGGTTTCAACTTAGATATGAGAGAGCTAGTCCCCTAGATTCTCAATGCTCAAAGGAGTTATCCAGAACATTTAATATATCCCAGGTGAGTTTCTTGATAGGTAGGACAGATCTTGTTCACTTATTAAACATTTTTTTTGGGATGCTTCCTATGCACAATCCCTGTGTCAGTGCTGGAGATACCATGGGGAACCCCAGATTCCATGCCTGTCAGAGGAAAACAAGCATATTCTCCTAGTTAAGGTGCAAGGTAAATCATTAAGATACCTGCTCTCAAAATGTTATCTGTCAAAACACCCATTATTGGACAAAATAATCTTAAGAGAAGTTGACATTAGAATCTTTAAGAGCTCTGCTAAAGCTTTACCCATGGAAGACAAATTGAGAAAATTGATTAAGATGGCTACCCAAATGGCACAGCCCTTAAGGAAGCAAAGAAAAAAGTATGGCCAAATTCATCTATAATGACGCATAATACCATTAAATGGCAACTCACAGGGGGAAATTAACACAAGTGTAACCAAAAGGCTGATGCTACTGAATTTTTAATAATTAGTCCTTCCTGGCTTATCTTCATCTACAAAGTTGAGTATCTTGGGGTCACAGAGGCTACTTTGCCCCATGTGCATATCTGGTCTCTTTACAGTGTTGCACTGCAGACTAATGTGTATGAATGGTTAATTTAGGGATTTAATAGAACTAGCATTCGTTCATTCACTCAGTCATCATATATGGATGTCTTCCATGTTTCAAGCACTATTTTTGGCCCCAGGGATAAAATGACTAGTATAGGAAAGGTCTCTTCACTCCTAGAAGCTTATATTATGAGGAGAGAGGCAATAAAATAAACAAATAGAATAGTGGTGAGTGCTATTAAAAAATAATATAGAGTAATGAGATGGAGTGATGGGTAGGTTGTGGAAACTATTTTAGAGAGGGTAGTAGGAAAAGATTCTCTCCAAATGTGACATTTGAACTAAGACCTGAATGATCAAAATGATGATAGGGAATGAGAGTCTCTCAGATACCAGGAGTTTTATGGCTCAGAGAACTTACAACACTTTACTCCCTGTGACTTTTGGAGAAGTTTCTTTAGTACTCACATGACAGTGTATTATAGATAGACTGAAACATAACTTTGATTCCCTCTTTTGAGGACACAAGTAATTGGATATACTGATTCTTGAGGTTAACATGCAATTCATTTCTTTTAATTTTTTTTATAAAAATCATGCTCTGTTTAGAAATGTAAACAGGTGCAACATTTCTGGCAGGAAATCTGGTAAAATGTGCTAGGAACTTAAAAATATGCACACTCTTAACATGGTCAATTCTACTTCAGAAAATTTATTCCAAGGACACAATTACAAACATTTTACATAGTTTAGCTACAGATATGATTGCTGCAATATTGTTTATAATAGCAAAAATTGGAAAACAACCATAGTGTTTAGTAAAATTGGGTTAATCAAAGTAAATTATGCTATTTTATATAATGAAATATGGGTAAAACACTTGAAACAGTGACCACACAGAGTAAGAGCTCATTAAAAGTCCATTATTATGAATAGTATTGTTATTCAGTCATAGAAAATAAAAATTTAGATGAATACAAATTGATTTTTAAAATGTTTTGGGTATATGGAGATAAAAAATATATTCTTGGCTAAAAAAGTCTTTGGTAAAGATTTCAGTGTTCTCAGTGTGAGATCTTGGATTGAGCAATTTGAGTCAAGAAGAAATAATAATTAGGGCATTGATATTCTTGGCCCAGATTTAGAAAAAATGAACCTTGGTGGCAGAGAGTCTAATGGATAAATTCTGATTCTTGAATCCACCTTATATGCCCATTGCCATAGATCTAGGAACTGTCCTAGATAATCCCACCCAATTTATCATCATAGGAAGCAACTCCCATCCTCCACCCCCACACTCACTCCCAAAAGTTACTTTTGCTGCCAAAACTGTTTAAATTCTGTTTGAGTTATGGGTTCTAATTTCTAATTCTTGCAGGAGTATTCAGTCTAATGACTTTAAATAGATTCTTTTGATGGTCGTAGAAAGGCAGGCTCCCTTCCTACAGATATGATGATCTGTTTCCTCCACAGTATGGAGCTATCGCCTTGCTGCCTCCCCCTTATGACTTTTAGGAAAGATAATGAACATCCCAGTTTCCCTGTCTGTAATACTGGCATATTATTACATATCTCAAAGGTGGCTAAGAAGATTAACTGTGTTAATATTTTTGAAAGCTCCTAGAACAATGTTTTGTTTTTGTTAAATAAAATCAAAATATATATCCTATAAAAACCTCTAGATCTGCTTCTCAATTATTGATTATCAATTAGCTCAATTACTGAGGCAATTCTCAACTGAATTATCACCTAGGAGGAATTCCCTGTTTTTCTTGGTGTTTAAGATCCCTCTCCCCATCTTTGCTCATTTTCTTTAAAATATATAGATAAAATCTCAATAAACCCAGAGGCTTCTAAGCACAACCTGCAAAACTTTCCCTCTGCGCATATATAATAATTCCCTGGGACCCTGTCCATAATAAGCAGAATCTTTAGTGGCTTGCTGGAGCAGGAAGAGTGGGCCAAATAAATAAAGAAGTCGAGAGAGTAAACTTGTATGGTGATTCCACTTCAGGCACGTGTTCACAGAGTGATTTCCCATTAGTGTTCCCAGCTGCAACTCCACCTCCTCACTGCCCCTATTCTGAACCCTGCTGCAAAGCCCTACATTTACACCAATTGTCAATATGAAATCATCAAGAGACATGGTCTCATTTTCTTTTGAAATGTTTGCTATTCTTACTTCAGTCTCTTTTGTCCTATTATGTCTCAAATTTTCATTCATGTCCACTTCTGCTTTCCTCTACCTAATTTAAGTGTTTCTCAAAGAGAAGTCTGTGGACTGGCTACATCAGGGTCACCTGGGGGGCGGAGGGTAATGAGAGGAGCTCAGATTCCTGAGCTCTATTCCAGACCTACTGAATCTGAATGTAGTGCTCAGCAATTTGCACTTATCAAAGAGCCCCAGGTGCAGCTAATGCACACTAAATACTGACAGCCATAGTTCAAGGAACAACAGACAGCAATGGACACAGGACAGGGACTGGCCAGTGACGTCCCACTGACACTGGCAGCTGCAAATACCTTTAAAACTCAAAGGAGTTTGTGAGCCTGCCTCAGAGGCAGGAGCACCAGGAAGCATCTGTGAAGGGTAATGTGCTGGGAGATAGTCCTACTGAAAGTGGGTAAGGCTACAGATAGCTAACGTCTATAATTCAGTATGGTAGAAAAAAGGTTTTTGGGTTTTTTTTTTAAATTTTATTTTATACCAAATAAGTGAATGAATTTAATAGTAATAATGAACACTGAGATTTGTACATTAATTTACTGGTCACATGCACTATGCTCTGCCTTTCTAATTAGGTAATAAAGTTATTAATTATGCCTAGTATTTGTATGTTTCCCTATTAAAATTAATCGAAAAACAAATGGTTTCCAATGATAATAATAAAAAAGGATACGTTCTCTACTCCTGAAGGTACTAACAGTCCAGAGAGCAGCACTGGGATGTTAATGACAATGACTTAGTAGAGAAGGGCGGGGGAGGGCAGAGTTGTCACTACAGAGGGTGATAACAGTTAACATTTCTAGAGCATGGATGACTTCCAGACTATCCTTTATACACTCGTAATCCTTACCACTACCCTGTGAGGTTAGCATTAGTCATTTCCACAGTTGTCATTCACAGTCAGGGAGAGGAGAAGGACCTGGGTCACTGTCACAGAGCCAGTAAGTGCCAGGAACAGATCTGAAACTCACATGGTCTGGTCCCAGAGCCCACTTTCTTAACAACTCTATGAGTCAGTGATCAGCCTCCTCCAGCTGAAACTTCTCATCTCGCATGTGGGGATAGGACATAACCCGCCTGGAAGTGAGGATGAACACCTGCAAATCCCGTACAAGAGTAGCTGGCAGAGTAAGTACCATGTCTGCATCTGCTATCATTCATTATTGCTAATATTAATGATTAATGACCAATGTAATTGGACCAATGTAACTAGAATGATTTATATAATAGAAATTGCAATGATTATTTATTGATAGTCACATTGTATTCAATAGTAATATAACAAAAACACGGGCAGAATAATGAATGCCTTTTATGAGGTCAGAGTGAGATGTTCCTCAAAATGTGCCCTTCCAGACCATTTATATCAGCAGCATCCAGGATGCTTGTTGAAAATAATAAAATAAATAGGGATTCTAAGAACCCAACCAGAGACCTGCTATGAGATCCCCAAAACTTGTCTATTTAGCAAAGGTCGTAAGTGCTCCTTCTGAACACTAAAGTTTGAGAGTCTTTGATAGAGAAGCAAAATTAAAACATGAGGAAATAGAAGAAAAGTCAGTTGTCACATAACCTATATATTTCTCTGAACGTTTGCGTTAAACATATTTTTAAAGACATATATAACTAGTCCTTCCAGGAGGTGGTATTTCTGGATTTCTGTCATAGGACTAAATGATTTCTGACTTGATAAAGTTTGCAGTTATAATGTAATTAAATAATTTCCATGCCATTATGCTCTATTAGGACTGGATTAATCAAAGCAATAAAAATACAATAATAATGGTGATGGATGATGGTAGATAGAGATGGATGATGATAATTATGAGGTGCTTGATGTTTCACATCAAAATTATGCAGTCCTGTTTTCATTAACTTTGTGCTAAACTATGGCGACAAGAGTGACTAACAAACTTTTCAAACAGCAATTCAGGGGTAAGTCCCTTTAATTTATTCCACTTCTAATATACTCTTTTACATCTCTCCTCACCTTTGCTAGTATCTCTATAACATTCTTTAGCTCAAAAATTAAAGCTTTAAGGTATATGTTTAAAAAATCAACATTAATAAGCATTGAAAAGTAAAAATACTCTGATAAATGGATTGAATAAAACACCCCAAAAGTAGAGCCACTGTAAAATTAGGCTCCCAACCTACAGGGTATTACATTTTCAAGTATGATGAAATGGCTAAGGAAAAGTTACTGTTAATGGGAATCACACATCCTAATTCCTTATCCAGTTTCCACCTGGCTAATTAAATCAACAGTCAAGTGTCAAAGAAGAAAAGTTTTCCAGTCTTCGAAGCATAAAAGGAATCACTGTTGACAATCTACAATGCCCACATATTTACTAAAGCAAAGGGGAATCTCAGTTGGTAATGTGCTCAGAGAGAAGAATCTGATTCCACCTGCCAAACGATTGCCAGAAGGAAGCAACTGCAAGTAAATACAACACTGTGTGTGTATCTATACCAAGTCTCAGCTGTGTCACGCTTTGAGGACTGTCCAAAAAGCAATGCTTTCTAAGGAGACAGCTAGAAAGGAACCTGGATGTGTGCCCTTCATTTCCTTCCCTGTGCACAAATATCTCCACCTGTTCCAAGAGACAGGTACAGGACGGCAGCACTCAGGGTGCTTTTCTTTAATATCTCCCCAACAGCTGCTTGGCTTTCACTGACAGCCACTGGAGGCAGCCCGCAAGAAATGCGCCTGCAACTCTGTAATTGATGATGACTTTAAGTATGAAAATGAGCATATTCAGACATTTCTCCTCACAAGGAAAGAATAAACAGCCAATACTAAACAAGTTCATTTCTCTTATGCCAAGACTTTGACGGTGGTTTCTTTGGGCAGGCAAATGTTTCTTTTTATACCCAACTCTCATCTGAATGCAACATATCGATAAAACGTGGGCTATTTGTGTTCATTTTTCTAACTGAGCCTTGGAATTTTTTACAAAATCCTTCACTTTCCTAGGTAACTGTCGCCATATAAAGCATTTGTTGGAAGAGGGATGTAGAGAGGGTGCGACAGCCAGAGGTAAAGAAAAAAGGCAAATTTAGAAAGAATAACTGGACCCCCATACCAGAGCCAGCAAAGAAAAGTTTTACCATTATAAATGTAACTAAAATCATTGCCTCTTTTCCAGGCAATATCAGTACCTGACGGGAATTCCTTACAGTGGAAATACTGGGTGGGTGGATGGGTGGATGGGTGGGTGGGAGTGTGTGTGTCTTCTTGCTGACTTATTAATGCTGCAAATCTTACTTCTGCCTGGGAATGGGAGTGAAGCATGGGGCACACAGTGGCATGGTGAAATGGGCTTGCATTGATTCCCAAGGGCCGTCTGCTTGTGCATATCACTTTCCAATTCTGTGCTCAGTGATGCCCCAATGGGAGCTTGAAAACAGCTTTGGTGGGATTACTTTCACCACAGAAATCAACAACTGCCACAAGTTGGAGCTTTTTTTTTTCCACCAGAAAGCCAGTTATTAAACATTTACCAGACTCTACTGGCCAACACAAAACCTTGACACATACCTGCGATCATAATTAATCATCTACTACTACATGCTAAGGATATTACCTGTGTATCATATTTAATCTTTACACTTATCTTTAAGAAGGGGCAAAATACCTATTGTTTTCCCTGGTAGACAAGGAGACTAAAAGCTCAGAGGTTATGTCAATCGATCATCCAATATTGCAAAGTTTTAACTAAGACAGATTTTTGAATCCAAAATCTACTTCCACATCACTATACAATGCTGTCTTCCAAGGTTAGTGGATGATTAAATCCTGAAGAAAAGTGTTGTCTGAGGAAATCTTGATACGAGCATGACAGCTGACAATTAACATTGTAACTAGGATGGAAAGATATGCTGGATGTTGGAGAAGTCCTGAGGGGGTGTCCAGGGACAGTCCTGCAGGGGTCTACACTGTCCACTGCCCTAATCTGTATACGGCTCCAACGAAGACACGAAAGGCGTGCTTATCAAATCTACTGATGCCACAAAACTTGGAAGGATATATTATCTCACTTGTCCATTGTGTATACTTGTGTGAACCATCTAATATCCTTTCTGGAAAAAGACAAGTTTTAAAAGCTTATAAGTAAATAAAACAAATGGCATATGTAACAGTTGATATGAATCCTGAAAAGATTTTTTGGAGGAATCTGAAAGCTGTCCTCAACTCCTGAGGCAGCTCTACAGAAGAGGATGTTCAGTCTACATCCAGGGAGTGAAATTCAGCCCACAGAGAAGAGATAAGACAAAGAAGATTTCATTTCTACCGAAGAAATTTTCTAGCACAAAGTAGTGCACTCCTCATCTCTCGGTTTTCTCAAGGAAAATATAGAAGGCGTCTCTCACAGCAATGCTTAAGGACACTGGATTTGGAGCCAAATAACCCAGACTCAAACCCCAGTTCTGTCGCTTACTGGGTATTTGATCTTAGGCAAGTCTCATCCGTTTTTCTCACCTGAAAAATGAGAAAATAATAGGACCTGCTTCGACGGGTTGCTGTCAGTATTAAATCATGTAATAATGTAGAAAGTGCTAAATACAGCCAAGTGAAAGGTCAGTACTATGTAAACATTCACTCTTGATACGGTGGAAGAGAACTGCTACTTTGGAATAAATCAGAATTTTGTCAACTTAAATAGTCTGTGATTTTGTGTTTACTTAACTTTCCCTTGTAACACAGTGCCAAACTCTTGCATGTCCCCAAACAAATACCTGTTGATGAACTGAGACCCACAATTCCTTAATAATTTTTATTAAGAATGCCATGAAAAACATTGACATGAATTCTAGAAAGGAGGCGAAGGCAACACACACTAAAAGGCCAATCTTCAGTCTCAGAGCTTTTAATTCCTCTGAGTGTTTTTTAATATAGTAAAAGAAATAAAATGTTATATCCCTAAAAAACAGCCCAACAGACTAGCACTGACTTATAACAACCTTTCAAAAATCATATTCCTGATTTCATATCTTAGTACATATTTTTTGATTCTTGCTTTTATTGAAACATGAAATGAGTTAATATATGGCCATCATTGGGAATAAAAGCTACATTTCTTCCCTTTTGACCACAAGTTTTATTTTTAAAATATATACTATGTACCTATTAGTTTTGATAACTGGCCTCATGATACAAAAGATGCACAGAGTATTGTTCCCAAAAGAAATCATCATCATTTCATTCTGGAATTTCTACCTAATAGGCAAACTGGACTCTAATATTGCTCACTGACCCAAATCAGTGACTTCAATATAAATTCTATTCAAATCCTGGAAGCTGAATTTGATGTAGTCTAAGCCACTGTCCTAGGAAGACATGTTCATAAGGAAAGGCTAGACTACTTACTACTATTTTAGCCTGGAGAATAGGCTAGAGAGAAAATATCTTGTGTAATACCTATTTCAAAAAATAAGAAGATCATTATTTGAGAGATAGTTACCCTTCATGTCCTTCATGTCCCCTGAGGATAAAAAGAAAGTCAGAAAAAAAAAATACATCTTAAATGAGAGCAATGGAGATTTTGGATAATGGTTTTAAAAAGAACTCCCGGGTAACAAGTGCCATTGAATATCAGAATAGGTTACCAAGAGACCATGTGAAATCTTTTTCTCTAGGAGTGTTACTGGTATGTGCACTGTTTTCTAATTTGTTTCACCACCTGTTTTCCTATTTGTATTAATGGAGGGGAAAAAAAAAGTAAGAGCTAACCCATTCCTTCCCAAGGATATAATACTACCAGATAAACAAATGATAACTACAAAAGGCTGCTCTTCATCCCAGGTGGGTCTCATTTTCATCTCTCTTACTGTCACGATAACTCTGTTGGTCTTAGAGTTCAAGATCCTCCATTGGCTCTGAGATACTCACTATTCCATATACTGGCTAGTTCTTCTAGCTGCCCCTTCTTTCTTTGATGGTTCCTTACTCTCCTACGACACACTCATCGTGGATATGCCTAACTTTCTGAACACATTCGGTGTGGAAAACATAATCCATTTTCACAAATTCAACCATCATCTTTGGATGGCTAACTCGCAAATCTACAGCTTAAGCTTTATACTCTCTCCCAAGCTCTAGTTCAGGATCTCTTTGCTGTTTAATGGGTATTCTCACTTGGCTATTTCATAGTCATCAAAACCTCAAACTATCACCTTCACAAAGCCATCTCCTTCTCTTAACTTTTTAATAATGTTCATTGATGCCTTCATTCACTTTTGGTGCCAGCCTTCAAAATATACCCTTTTCTACTCTTCTCTGGTCTAGCCACCTCCCTATTCCTACTCTCCTACCCCCAATTAGTAACCAGGTCTCTCATTTCCTGTTCTATTATATTGCTCACATCTTTCTTTCCCATGGTTTTTATCAGTGGTTCTCAAGCACATACTGAATACCCCAACTCTCTACCCTGGCATTCAGAGCCTTTCACAAGCTAGCCCCAAGTCACTTTCCCACAGTTAATCCACCATTTAAAATCCTTCCTCTTGAGACAAACTTATATCAAGAGCTGCCTCTGACCCTTTGTTCATACTCAGTATCGGCCATTGTTTGTTTGTTTAAATCTTACAGTGTTGCCCAAAATTCAGCTCAAGGCTCACATGCCTTGGATCGCCCCAGTGAATAGTGGTTGCCTCTTCATCCACACTTCTATCTGTAACAGTTAATTTGCTCTCAATACATATTACCTTAAACTGCCAACTGCTTTCTTCTCACATCTTTTTCAATATATATCTTTTTTCAACTTTCAATTAATTACAAACAATCTGAAAGCATGAACTCTTACACTTCTTTATACCTCCTCCCTTAGAGAACACGTTAATAAATATTGACTTGATTGATTTGTCAGCTTTCATTCTGAGTGTTGCCTCTTTTTCTGTGTCCTCAAAATAATCACAAATAAAGCTCAGAACATTTAATTTTGTCCTTCTTATAAGACTAGTAGGTTTTAATCAATCATTTAGTCTAAAGCCTATTTAATCCTTCATATAAAAATTGGACGGAGCAAAAGGAAAAGAATAGTCTAAAGCCAGAGAGAGAAGAGGAAAGAAGTGGAAAGTAAAGGAAGAAAGACAAAAATAAAAGGAAGCCCCATGGCTTTGCTTCCTTTAAGTACGACAATTTAGAAATTACTTGTAATCCTTCCCACAGTTCAATCCCCATTTTGGAGAATCAGTCAAAAAGATTATAGCTCACATCAGTTATTCTCTGGAGACTATTCCTCAGTTTCAAAGTTTCTAAGTAAAACAGCTAACCGCTTCATTTGTCCTACGATGAAGCAAGTTCCTGGCCCATTCAATTGACCTATTTGAATGGAATTACTGCTGTTCAATTTCAAAGCATCACGGTTGAATTTCCTTCTGTTAATTCTATGAATATTGCCTATTTGGCTACCTTAACTTTTCCTATCATTACAATTTTTTTCCCCTTTAGCATTGAGTAAAGAGAAATGCATATTCTTCTGATGTGGCACTGTTGTTTAGTGAAGCAAATTATATCATTCTCACTAAATCTATCAAATCGCAATACTAAAAATGAATTTCTCCTGGTGGCAAAAACAAATTGGTCTTCAATACGCAGTATATCATAACAGATTGTCCTTGGCTGTACACTATACTGTATGTTCTGACACTTGTTGGTGTATTTACAGTGTTTCTACTAAAAAAAGAACTGATCAAGAGAAAACAGCCAAGTTCAGAATGTTTTAAATCTGCATTACATACTGCCAAAATAACTTTTAAATATATGTGAAAGTGAATATTTGCAATTCAAAACAAGAGCACATAAGGGGGAAATAGAAAATGCTTCCATTTCACATAAATCACACTAAAAAGACGTTATTTAGATCGTCCATTTTCTACCAGACTCATGGAGAAGTGGATGGCAGAGTGTCACCCTCCCAGAAATTGTCCCTATAATGGAAAGTAATCATCTCTAGAAAAAAAAGAGATAAAGACTGGTTATGACCAGTTGAGCAGGAGCTGGGATAATTCAGAGAATGATGACAGAAGCCCTCTGACAGTATAACTATCATTTGATATGCTAAGAAGAACTCTAAAATCAGATAACAAGTGTTTATTAAGCACCTACTATGTGACTGGCACTGTCTCTGGTTCTTGGGAAACACAAAAGGGGCACAAGATTTGGTGTCTCTGCTAAAGGAGTAAGTAATCTAGTGTGGGATATAAGAGCAATGCAAAAGAGAAATTGAGAGAAGAGTATGAGGCCACATGAGATTATGTAAACCACTGGCAATGGCTAAAAGAGAAATGACAGAAATTCAGGGAAAGGAGAGATAGCTGTATAATAGAATAGTCCATGCTATTTCATAAAAGAGTCATGGAGACTATTGGACTGGAGATGGGGGCTTCAGGAATTGATACATTTTGATTCAGTGGTCAAAAGAGGTGAAAGGGTATTTTCAATGGAAATCTTCAAAAATAGGCATGGAAACAGAATGGACAAATGGAGAGCAGGCCATGTATTGTTCACTACAGAAAAATGTGTTGATGAGCCAATTTTGGATGGTCTCAAAGATAGAAACTTGAAAGACTATGTTTAAGGTCAGCAATGGGATAGGAACTTGAAAGATTGAAACAGACCATAGAGAACATGGTAAACAAACTACAGATAATAAAAAACATTACAGTCTGTAAGGCCACCAATGGGAAGCCTGGCTTGGATCTTTGACTGTGGAGCCAGCAACAACAAAAGAAATATATAATGAGTCCGTTGAAGCATTCTTTGAGATTTCTAAAAAATCACAAAATGAGGAAAAAACAGAAATTGCAAATGTAGCAAGGAAATAGAAAAAAGAGAAAGAAAAGCTACAAAAAACCATCCAAAGGTCTTCCTATCAAGAATCAGGTTCTAATGACTAAACTGATTGATTTACTAACTCTTGCTCTGCGTAAGAAACAACTGAGAACAATCTCTCATTATCCCACTCACCGCAAATTTAAGAATTCAAATTATCAACGTCATCGACTATTGTGGTACATGACTATTTGTGTATGTTTTGTCCGTATTCTTTTCTTCTCCAGATGGTTGCAGCAGGCCTAGGCGGTCACCTTTGCCTACTATAAAAAGTTCTTTCTCCAGGAATTGGGATTGCGATTTGGGAATGTCAATCTGGCTGTTCTCTTAAATGGGTATGAGGCACACCTAAAAATGAGAATTATCATATAGCCATTTGGCCCAGGAAGCAGCAAAAACTAATCTGCAAATATAGAAAAAATATGCCCAAGGAGCTGGTGGGACACTGGAAGATGAGAGATGTGTCGTAGGCTGACCTGCCCCAGCTGAGCACAGCCTCCATCACTGAACCTCACCTTGATCCCCCCAGGCCCATGAGTGAGCCCAGCTGAGATTAGCAGTCACTCAGCCAATCCCGGCCTTCAGTAGGTGACACCTCAACCAACTCACGGCTCCCTAAAAAATAAATGCTTATTGTCCTAGGCTGCTGAGGTTTTGTAGTTGTTTGTTATACAGCATGTTATGTAAATACCTAACTGAATTGAATTAACATTCTTCACCTAATTTGAGTTTTACAAGATAACTCTGTATCCTTATATGTATTTCTTTTTTGTATAAATCAGTTAAGGCAAGAAAACAAGATCTAATATACTAAAACATGCTAAAAAGCGGGGGATGCCACATATTGAAGCCAACATTCTTTTTCCCTATAACATGGGAGTTCTTGTGCAAACCACAGGCAGATATGATCCAGGCCATCAAGTCATTTGTTTCATTCAGCCTTCCTAAATCTGCCAACACTCTCCTTCATTGTTCCTCAACCCTTCCACCCCTACCCTGCTTGGTGAATACTATGGTATTCCTTTCTCAGAACTTATTTTCTCTTTCAACCTATCTCAAGTTATCCATTCTATTCCCCACTCCTTCAGGGCCCTGCTGTCAACTAGTGATCTCCATAGTAAATGGATCTGCTAAAGGAATTTGTAGGAGGGTATGGTTGATTAGGTCACACTTTCTACCTAAAATCACTTCTAGTTCATGAGGCCTCTTGAAGATGCAACATCTTAATCCACAGGCATGAACCTCTAATAGCAGAATTTCCAACCCTGTGATGGATGGGTAAATTTTCCCCCTAATCCCAATTAAGTATAGACTGGATCCTATGGTGTGCAGAGGTAAAAACCAGTAATACATGAAAGGGAGATTTGTCAATTTTTTTTTTTTAACAGAGGTTTGTTTTTTGTTCCCTAAAGACACTTAAAAAAAAAAAAAAAAAAAGAGAGAGAGTCTGGAGTATACACGTGTGCTTGTGGATTGAGGGGTGAAAGGATGCCTGGGTATCAAAACCTTGGGGAAGACTCAAGACTCCTCACTTTCTAGCACTACTGCAGAGGCATTCCCAGGTTTCTCATAGTGCTAAAACCCAGATCACTGTATGAAGTACAATGCAGGGAGGAGGACGTTTTCTTTCCTGTTTTTGCTTTTCCCAAAGGCCTCTTGACATGGAGAGATCGATGGTGGCCAGTGACAAGGATCAGGAAGTCCGCCCCTTGCTGCCTAGGCTCCAGGAGTCACATTTGTCATTCCCAGTGCTTTCCCCTCTGTGGGAACTTCTTGCCATGGGGTCTGGCTTGAGTGCTCTGAGGACAGGGAGCCAGGGACACAGGAGGAGAGACACCATTCTTTATCATTCAAGCAGGAAAGGGAAGAACAGGAAGAGGAGGGAGAAGGGGTCATCCATGACTGAGTCTTGATTAATTACTAGTCTCGACACTGACAAGAATGTGAAAAACAGAGCAGAAAGGTACGGGAAAAAAAAAAAAAAGGCACTCTGATAGCCTCCTATGCAAAAAATAACTATCTTAAATTAGAAAAATCAGTTAATCATGTCAGATGTCTTATAGGCAGAATCTGAGAATTTGGAAACTATAAATAAACACAGAGAGCACAAGATTTGTATTTTCTGGTGGGCCCAGCACATCTAGGAGACCCGAAATTATGGGAAGATGATCTCTCAAAACGAAAGCCAGGCTTATGCACATGCATTTCATTTGTATTCTGTGTGCCTCATTTTCTGTGATGATGAAAAAAAGCAATTGCAGCCAACACACAAAGAGCCACCGAGACCTCTCCTGTCGTACTACCTATCCCCTCTTGGGAATGTGACTCCATAAGCCCTGGCTTCTTTTGTGGAAAAAAAGGACATCTTTTCCTTACTGTCTTCCAAACCATCATCAGCTGGCCTCCAAACTACCCAGATAAAAATGCCCTCCAGCTACCTTCTGGTGTGCTAGAATCCCATTCGGGGGAGTCCTCAGCGAAACACCAAATATGTTCACTTCGAAGTTCCCAAAACAAATTGTCAGCTTCATGATTTAGCCCAAGGCTAAGAAGTTCCTAGTTCGTTCTAGGAACAGAGGGAAGGAAAAGATGGTTCCATACTTTTGCACTCAAAGAAAGTTGAAAAGATCTGAGCAATCACTGGAAACAGCACAAGGTGAGAAGGATTCTGGGAAAATGCAATGTCAGGGTCTGGGCCAAACAGAAAGTCTGGTTATCCGAAGATTCTAGAAACCTCTCTAAAAAGTTCTTGTTTCTCCAATGGAAATTTGTTGATATAAACACACTGTTTTCAAATTGTGCCAATCATTTTAGACTGTAATTGTGTCATTGTCTAAGTATCTGAAGAAATTTAAAACACTTCTAGTCTTAAATTTGTAAATAATTATTCCTATTACATTTATAGGATTGTCTTATTTGGATGGCACTAAATCTGAATTCTGAAAAATCCAGTTCCAGGACTAACTGACACCTTCAGACAACATTCTGTGGGGCAGCGTTACTCAGGGGTAAACAACATTTCCATTTTTTGTAGGAATTCAAGATAGTCTCATCCAAAAAAACAAAAAAAATTGGAAAATTTTTGCACATTCAAGGGTCTCCTGCAGTGTATCTAACCCATCCATCTTTTCTACACTAATCTCCAGATGTTTCTACGTAACTGATTGAAATGAGTGTTTAAACGGATTTTTTCCCCCACCCACTAAATTACTCTGGCCACTTGGAACTGCAATTTCCTGAGAGTGGTCTTCTCAATGGTTCAAAAATGTGCAAAGCTTATGACAATTCATAGACATTGCTAAAAAATTTGCAAAATTAAAAACGGACTACGACATAAGCTTAAAGTACTTAGAACTATAATTTACACAAAGATTAATGTCATAGCAAAATAACCTAAATTTAAATAAATTAGATTCCAAGACACTATCTGGCTTGTTCATATTTCTCCCCTTCTCTCTTTTAACCATATCCCTTGCTCTGTGACACCGTTAGTACACTACTAAAGGCTGAAATAAATCTCTCACCAATCTCTCTTGCCTGTGCAATTTAAAACCAAAGTCAGATCCAGAGGGTGAAATCCATCTCTTTTTTCACTTTAGTGTTCTCTTTAATTTACGTTCCTTTAAACATCACTATTCTTATTTAGAGGCTACAGCATATTTATATTACCACCATTCTTCCCAGAAGTTCAACTCTTTTCAAGTATATCTTTTTTATTCCCTTCAAAGCCCCTCTATGACAAAGCCAAAGGGTTGGCTTATCATTTTGGCTAATCCTATACCAGGATGATAGGTTTTTTTTTCATGTTGCTTCTCTGACTCAGTCAACCCCATTCTTCCCAGCGACAAGCTTTGCACATATTAGGTCCTTACCGATGTTAGTCATAGACTCTCAGAGCTGGAAAAATGCTTCAGGATCACCTAACTAGCGAGTCAGAGAACTAAGAAGGTAAAGTCACTTGTTTATTTTTTAGTCCTTTCCCTATCCTGGATTAGATGTTGAATAGCATTGGTTTGGTAAATATTACATGTGTACTAGCAAAGATGCCTAAGCCATCCCTGATAACTTCCTGCTGGGTCCATTTTACCACATTAAATATTCTGCTTCAAGGCTACATGTGGCCAACACCTCCTGCCTGATTCTTTGGTGAGACAGTTGATGAAGATGACTGTGACCAACACCTCCTGCCTGATTCTTTGGTGAGACATGATGAAGATGACTGTGACCAAGTACTGAATGTCTGACACATGTCAAGCACTGAGTTAAGTGCTTTACTCTCGATAACTGTATCTAGAATAGGCACTATTACAATCCTTGTATGATCACGTTTTACAAAATAACAATCACGAACCTGGAGAGGCTCAATAATGTGGCCAAGTTGCACAGTTAGTAAGTGGAAGAACCAAGATCCCAATCCAACTCTATCTGACTCTAGCACCCAAATAACTAGACTTACTAGATTTTCAAGGTGGAAGGTGACCAGGATCTTGTGGGCACCATTCTGCGGGGCTTTCCTTTGTTTCTAAAGCTGCCTGTGCACTCCTATTTGAGAGTCTTCTTAAAGGTGACTTCTCTCTGTTAAGTGGTAAGACAGGCTTACCCACTGCCAGTGGAATATTGACATGTAGCATTGCAAAAGAGTGGAAAGTTCAGACATTGGGACAAATTAGCAGTCAACTTTGTATTCTATCAATTATCTGCTGTATAGTTTTAAGGAATACGACTTCTTTGAGTCTCAGTAAGCTCAAGAGTGGTTTATTCTAAGAGTGGATTGCTACAAGGTTTCAAAATCTTATGCCAGGCAAATAGAATGTTTTCAATAAACAGTGTCTATTACCATTGTTGCTAAATGGAAAGGCCTTATTTGCTCATCTCTGTCATGATGATGCAAAATTTGGGCATGCTTTATTGTCTATCAGTGGACAAATTATACCAAGACTCCAATTTAAGTGCATACATGGTGATTCAGAAAGTCAGAACCTGGAGAAAGCCCCAGGCGCACTGATTTATGGCTCCTTTAAGATTGGGTAGGAGCTTTCGGGAACCTTGAACCACCATCAAAAGGCTGTCTACCTTCAGAGCAGCCATCACACCAAGTGGTATGCCAGTTGTCTTTAGTTATCATGAATCTCTAACCTACCTGGCTATTGGCTATGACTTTGTACTTCAGGTTGCTTTCCTTGCTTCTAAAATGTTTGGATTTAGTGTCTAGCTTATGCTTTCTCAGATTCCCTTCTGAAATATTAGAGTGATGATTTCTCCATAGTTTGTATGTCTTATGTGATGGGTAGAACAGTGTCCTTAGAACTCCATTCCAGCTGATGCTGACACTCAGGCTTTCATTCAAAGACCACGGGAGATTATTTTCTGCCTGGTAACTCTCTGCTGGCCTCTGTTGGCTTCTAGTTGCTATACCCAAGGCACAAAGTGACCATAACTCACTGGAAATGAAAAGCTTCATGGGGCAGGCATGCATGTGCAAGTTTGATCCATGCTGAATCCTTGTTGCTATCATGCTTGAGATTATGTGCAGTTTTTATAAGGGCAAACCCTGAACATCTTGAAAACCCCTGCTACGGCATAGTTCTTTTATACTGCCTGTATATTCTCATTCTCTATAGTTTCTGTGTGGCCTAGTGGAAGGTGAAGATGAGAAGAAAGAGGTTTTAAATAAACTAGATCAAGATTCCCTTTCCCCCTCCACTTATATCCACCTAGAGATTCAGAATTCCAGAGGACTTCTAGAATAATTTACTTTTTCAAGGAGTCTCTGGATTGGAACTGAAATGGCTATGACATCTTTGAATCTATAACCCTGGAGGACTGAGAGAAGTCAAATGTTCTTAGAGCCGGAACATGCACCGTCACAGTGCATCAGGGCCAGGGAGACATCCAAACGCTGGAAATGACCCTAATAATCCTGCATCCCAGAAAATAACAACAGCTAAGTGTCCATTAGAGGATGACCAGTGCTTAATTTTTAAAAGCCAAAGGCCTTTAAAATAGTTTTTTGTTTACAAGTATGCATAAATTAGACTTGAATTCAATTCATTTTTTTTCAATAAGAGTTATTGAATACTTCCTGTGCAGCATGAGCACTGAGGAGATAATATATATAAAATGTAGGGAAAAAAAAGAAGAGAAGATATACGTCAGTGAAAAGGAGAAATTTCACTGACTGTCAAAAATGGCATGATGTTGTCTGTAAAGAAAAATTTCAATGAGTATTTTAGACCTTTTCAACTTAATTTGAAATGTCCCTTGACAAGAGGTTTCCTCTTTCCATTTGAATGAAATATCTGATCTGTAAGGACTGCTGGCAATAGCCATCACTGAAAAGTTAGAGAAATCTGAGCAAATTAGTAGACGAAACATTATTTCCCTTTAGAGGATTTTTTAAGGAATGGCCAATATAGTCCAACTCTAAAATGCAATGTGCTTCCTAGTCAGAACATTCACCTAAGTATAATGTAAATTTCTGTCCCTGTTATAAATATTGTCTTCAGGGAAATCTTTCTCAAGAAAGAGAAAACTCACAGTATAATATATTTAGATAGACACAACAAACCTGCCACCCTTTTGATGAATCGATAAATATATTTTTATTGTTACTGTGAAATAGGTTGTATATGGATATAGTGGCATGACTCTTTTTTTATTCATGAAATAATGTGGGATTGCTCTCACCATAAATTGACTTATGGTTTTCACTGTTCTGTCACTTAAGAAAGCTATATTCACAGGCCTACATTGCATATATCCTTCTAGGAAGAAACTTGGGGTTTCAGAAAGTCTGCTACAAAAGCAAAAGCCATACTCCACTCTAGATGACTTGAACTTGGCCTTGGAAATTCATCTTTAAGGTTCCTAGGACTCCTGCTTAGCCCCTTCTTACTTTATTTCTTCCTTTCTCCCAATCCCGTCCTTCCTTTCACTATGCCACCCAAGAACAATCACATGACCCCTCAACAAGGACCAGAGGAAAAAGGCCTAAATAATCACCAAAGGCAGTTGGAACATAATGACCAACTGTAGCTAATGAAAACTATGGTGGATTTAAGGGTGGCTGGTGCCTCCCCCGACCCACCCCCGGGGAGCTTGAAGTTATTGGACTCGATTGCCTTAACGGCTTTGCTTTGGGGAAAAATTGTCTTTTATTGTCAGTCCACTAACCGTATGTCTATAGTATCCTATGAAAAGAAAATGTTTCTATAAGGGCTATTCCCCCAAAACATATCTGGTAGAGATTTACATTTGTGTAGTCGAAGGAACAGAATTATATGTTGTAGAGGCAAAGGGGCTAGCAGAAATATAATTTGCTTCAAGAAACCTTATCTTCTTTCGCATATTTCTAATTTAGGCACATAATTTTGGGGGGACTTGTAAATATTTCTTAACACTGGGTCATAATGTTTAGAAAGAGGACACTACCACTACCACCACAGACAGTACCGTCAATTTTACAATAAAGATTCACTCCGAATCCATTATTAAGTGGATTAGGTTTAATAAATTCGTGCTATGTTTTCACTTAATGCCATGTCTCTTAATAGTGACTCAAAGCATGGTAGAGGTATTTTCTTTGCAAAGTTGAAAAAAAGAGCAAGGGAAACACATATAATTACCTCTGCAGAAAAGAAAGAAACTCCAGCTTACGTCTTATGGTAAAAACCAATGTCCACCAAAGGCAAACAAAACCTACCAATGTTTCACCCAGATACAGTCTGCTAGATTACAAAATTGGGTACTCTTCCATATGCTCGACAAACACTTCCTGAATTCCTGCTTTATGAAAGCACTAGGCTAAGAGATGTGGGGAGTGGTGCGAACACAGAGCGTAGCCCATGCCTTCAAACACTTTAGGAATGAATACCAGCTCAGATGATCTTCGGTACCATCCAGGAATGGTTCATTGTCGAAAATCTCAGAAGGATCTTGCTGAAATAATATGTCACCTATAAAAACCTAGTATGATCCTGGAGAACAACATATGCTATCTTTCCCCAAGCCTACATGCACTTTAGAATGATTAGACCCCAAAAGCTGCATTTCCTGTCGATGGGGCAAATCTTCATTGTGAGTACTTAATTATTCCAGGGGGCAAGATGGCCTTTACTCAGAACCCAAAGTAAAGGGTCATTTAATTTGTTTTAGTTCCATATGCCTCTTCTATTAATTTGAGATAGTAATACTTTCTACCGCATAGGTATATTGTGAGGATTAAATGAGATGATGCATTTGAACCACTTAGATAAGTGTGGAAATAAGTGTGAATAAATGTCACCTCTTAACAATAATAAAGATAATAATATAGTGTCCATCCACCTATGAAAACTGCTATATGGTTCTGAAAAATTTCCTACTTGTTTTAAAGAGATGCTCCAACTTTGTCCATGGTACAGTGTTTTGGAATTGTTCCAAAAAAATTATTAGCATGCTTGAAAACTGAACCCACCACACTTGGGTGCTCTGGCCAGTATATCCAATTTTAGAATGTCACCAGGTGAATGAAGCTCACAGCTTTAGTTCACTAGCAAAGCAGAAAAATGCCGAGAAGGAAACTCAATAGGAGGAAATCTGTCCAGATGTTTACTTCCCTTCATCGAGGTTCGTAAAACATATAGATCAAAGGCTCAAAGCTATTAGGAGCAGAGAAAAATGCCAGAATCGATGTGGCAATGCATTTTGCACTTGCCCTGAATTAATGCCTCTATATCAGTGTTGTTCCTGATTTAACTTCCTGTTAATGGTCTTAAACGTTTGATCTATATTTTTTGCCAGTTCCAATACAAAAGAAAAGTCCACATTGTGGGTTCCCTAGAGAGTCGCATGGAAAGGATCTGCAAAGCCAGTAGCAATGGCTAGGAACTGTAGTAGGTTTGAGTGACCCTTCCCTTCTCGGGGAGTATTACAGAGAAATTTGATGCCCTCACATCACAAAATACAACTACCAAAGTGAGAGCTTTCACTAATCACCAATAGCTAAAGTTGAGGTTCTTTTCAAAGAGAAGAGAAGTTTCAGAGAGTTGACTCCCTTTCCTTTTCTCTGCCATTTGGACAATTTCAATAAATAGCTATAGAGAGCATGAAAAGATCTAGCAAACAACTTCGCAGTCTTCAGAAACTTGCCCTATCATGACTGGACCATTGCTTTCCAAACTGGATTTACTGGAGATGTTAGTAGGCGGTTCATGAAAAAGGAAACTGCCCTGATAAAATAATACGGAGAAACATGTCATATCAGCTATAATGCATATATGAACAATACTTATTTATATATTGAAAGGTCTGAGAAGTCCCATAGTAAAGCAGAGTTTAAAAATTGTATACCACCCAACGTTTACCAAACGTATTTAAGAAACACTTTTTTTCAGGTAACATCTTTGGCATCCCGGTAGAACTCTTTACTGGCAAGTCTATCAATTTCATGTTAAACCACTGAAACGGAAGGAATAAAATAGAATAGCTAACATTTACTGAGTGCTTAATACATGCTAGCAAAATGTTATCCTAAATACTTTGCACGTATCAGCACATTTTATCCTCCCAGAAACTCTATCAGATATGTACTATGACTCTCTCACTTTACAGAGGCACCAAGGGATTAAATAACTTCTCCAGGTTAGTCAGAGAGTAAATGGTGGGGCCAGATTTCAGCCAATGCAGTCTGCCCCAGGTCATCTCAAACTAGCATACAGGTATAAAACTTGAGGTGATTTCACAGAAGTACAAGAAACTGTTCGGTAAAATTTTGAGAGAAAATAAAAAGTGCTTTTTTTCACCTAGGAAATAGAGTGCCAAAAAGAAGAAATAATATCCTCACATATAAAATAGGATTCAAATTTTTTAAAAAATTAAATTACCTATAGGAAAAACCCCAAGAATAAAATTGCTAAAATAATAGAGGAAGAAAAGCTTACAGAATTGTACTTTCATGAATCTTTTAAAATAAGGATGTTTTGCCACATATACCTCTTAGTACAGTCTTTATTAAAAGCAATAGGATTAATAATTTCTAAATTCTTATGAACCTCCAAATCTGTAAGATTTCACAGGAAGAAGTTGGTAGAAGATACCTAATGAGTGTGGGGTGTCTTTCCTTCATTATAAGTTAGCCAGCCCACAGAAAATTTCCTAGATATTAATATTTCCACCTGAGAAATGAGCCTCTCAGAACCATGATGAAAATGATGCTTAAAAGGCACAAATAATAATTTAATCACCTCTTAAGATAACAAAACTATAAACAAGTCAACTGTGTGAGCTGCACTTCTAAAACATCCTGAGATGACAAGCTTGTTGATAAAAATATAGTACCACTAGACTGATACAAATACCACAAAAACTTGAGCATATGCAGAGTTAAGCCAAAATATTTGTTCAGCATCTTTAACTATCCATATCATCTTTTTGTACACAAACAAAAACAAGATGACTAGGAAAAACCTGGGGAGAATTTCCATATGGATTGTCAGTGGAGGCTCGTTCTGATAGGAAAACAAACAAACAAATAATAATAATAATAATAATAATAATAATAATAATAATAAAAACTACGTTATAGTATTAACAGTGAAGTCCCAAGGATGATATTTTTCCTTGACAGTTACCCTCAGTCACTCATGCTTACAGACTTTAGTTCTGGCTCTGGCCGTTAGTGACACTTGGGTCCTTCATTATTCAGATCTTCTCCTTTATTGTTCTCCAGAGAACTCAAGTTAGCATGTGTGAGATAATGTTTCTTAAATGAATGTCTATGATGGGACTGGAATTTGTGAATGCATTGATTTGAGGAATACCTGTGCTTCCAATAAACACAGTATTAATATAGTGTTAAACTGTATAAAGGTAGAGGTGATACAAGTTTCCTAAATGCTACTCTGAGAAGAATAACGGAAACCTGATGCCACCATCCATATCTGGCAAATGTTATCTTGGAATCTTCTGCGTTGTATCTTTTCTTTAAAACAGACACAAACATCATCTCTTGCTGTTTCCTTGCCTTCTCTGTCTCTTTTTTATTACAAAATTAAAAATTGTTGGACAATATCCCAAAACACTAGAGTTCACATCTTGTTTGGGCTAATTATATCATCCAGCCTGCCAAAATGATTTCATCAATGAGCTTGCATTGCAGCGGCTCTCCTAATCAATTCTTTGAAACTTAATTAAGGACTCTGCCTGTCTTTGAGGATCTGGATCCCGAAACAAGGAAGGGCTTCTGTGTAAAGCGTAGATTTTCAAAGCTCCTGGCAAACGGAAGCCCACACCTCTCACCACTCCTGTTATTCCGGTTGCTTTGAAATCACTTTGAACTTATGAAGAGATTCTCTCTCCTCCCAAAGCCTCGATCTTCTTCTTAGTTACTATCGTCTAAGCCCCACTGAGTGGTAATGGTTTCAAAACCATACAAAGGTTCCAGGTTTATTCACAGACAGATGTGCCAGGCTAAACCATAGAAGTCAACTTTGAGGGGGGTTAGACATTTTAAGCTGAAATCTCTCCATCTCTCGTGAGTTTGAATGGAGAGGGCCTGCCAGACAGAAAAAGGAAAACGAGTTAATAAACAGTATAACATTATGGGAAATGTGTTGAGCCTTGGAGGTGAGAGGTTTAGTCATTTTGTGAGCATAGAACAAAAAAGGAAACATTTGCCAGAGCTGGTTATAGACTACAACTGGTCCAACTGAGAACTCTGATGGAATTTTGAGAAGTTTTATCTTTCTGGATGTCAGACTTACTAATTTAAATGAACAGATATTGTTTAAAGATGACATAATCGAGATTCCCCATTGCACATGTTTACCGAGCATTCATGAGACGTGTGACATTATACTTGTTGTGATAGGGTTTACATAAGGTTTGAGTCTTCTTTTCAACTACCTCACATTGAAATGGAGACATAATGGAAAGTAAGTCCATACATGATATGAAGAGCCACTGAAGTATATAAGAATTAAGGTGAGGATAGGACAAAGAAAGATATGGTTGGGTGGAACTGAGAAATTCTAGTACAAATCTTGCCAAAACACATGGGTACAACTGCTACTGTTTTAAGCATATTAATGAGTTTTTGCTAAAAATTTCAATTACTTAAGCCTAAATGAATCAAATAGATAGATTTTAAAGTTTAATAAAATCCAAAAGGATTTGAATTAAGGATATGGAAAAAAAGTGTGTTCAGAGCAAATAGTAATCTTATCTTAGAAATATGCACTTAACAAACCTAGCACATGGCAGAATTCCAAAGTAGACTTTTTAAGATCTAGTCTGATTACATTGCAATATTTGTCTTTGTTTTTCTCAGATTTTTCTTTATGCTTCTATTCGTGGTGAATATGTTTTTCAAAGTTACTGCCCATTTAACAGCTGATATAATCAATGATACTAGATTTCAATAATGAGTAAATTATTTAATAACACTAAAGAATTTTATAGCAAATTTTAGAGGGTTTTCTTATGGAATCTACTATTTTTCTTCATCATAATTGAACTTATATAATTTATTGTATAGTTACTTGACTAATGTGCCTGAAGCTTACTAGAATGTAGGTTCTGTAGAAGTAGTGACAATGTCCATTTTATTCCAAACTTTGTCCTGGCACTAAGCATATTTTTGCCTTCGTATGTTGTAGGTACTCAATAATTAACAATGAATAAAACAACAACAACAACAAAAAGCCACTACATTAATTATTTCATCAAAGTCATAATTATTGGGAAGACCATGATTATAAATAGGGGTGACAGTAAAAATTCAAAATATCAGTAAAAGGATCTTCTCTTTTGAATCAAATCAACCAAGTAATGTCTCCATATTTGTTGAAGAGGGGACTAGCTAACTCCAAGTCATGTTACTCTTACTAAAAGCTATACTTCAGAATCCATGATTGAGATGCTTTTCACATAAGATATCCCAGCCAGGTGTCTACCCCCAGGTGATGTAAATGCACATTTTCTGGGGGGTCCTTTGTAAAATATAAGTCTTCACTTCACAGTAAGTTCTTTAAGAAGAGAGCCTATACGTATTCTACCCCCTCTACGTGATCCAGGAAAACAAAACCTCAGAGTGGGAAAGAGAAATCACCTGACTTCATTCAGAAAATGATTAAGAATGAAGAAAAAGAAGGTAGGAGCCATCAAGCTCTGATTTTAAGTGTTTAAGAAAAAAACCAGAGGAAAATAAAATAAGATTTTTTTAAAAAAGATATCGGATTGGGAAAAGGAAATGCTAGCTAAAAGTCAAAAGATCAAAGTGGAATTCCGGATTGACCCAGTTTTCCATTGACCTATTTATTAGTTTTAGACCAAGTTTATACTTTTTTTACAGTTTGGGACTTTATGACTATAATTTTTTTAGTTACTATCTTATTCTCTTTCATTCTGATAGCTGTTTGCTTTGTTTTCCATATTAGATTCCTAACCTGTTTTGGAACATCTGCTGACATAGAAACTCTCCATTCGTGACTACACTTGGCAATCTCTCTGCTACATGTAGTATTATAGACTGTGCGTAAGTGTAGGCTGTAATTGTGGTACCACGTTAATATTATTAGCTCCAAGCAGATTTTTGATTTTCCTCTTATCTGAGTATTATAACAGAAGAGTTTCTCAAAGTGTGGTCCCTAGGCCAGCAGCATCAATTTTACCTAGGAACTTGTGAGAAACAAATTCTCCTGCACTATCCCAGACTTACTGAAAAACGTGGGAATGGGGCCCAGCAATCTGGGTTGTATCAAGCTCACCAACTGATGCTGAAGTACCAAAGTTTCAGGGTCACTTGAATACAGTGCCCCTCTGGCCTTGCATGACACAGTGTACAGAGCACAACCAAAAGGATATTTTTTGTTGTTGTTACACAGTTTCTGGAAATGATGGGCTATTCTTTAAACTGTTGGTGATTAAAATAAATAAACAAAAAAAGAGATCCCAAATTGTCATCCTTTATTATATCTTTTTTTATGATCTCCCTTTATGTTCACATACAATTCAATGCTGATATTCTTAAGAAGTCAAGAATAACAATGATAAAAGGCCCGTTTACCACAAACTTGAAAGTAAACAGCTAAGTATACTATTTTCTTCTCATTTTTGTTGTTACAATTTAGTAATTTAAGATCCAAGTGTCTCTCCCCAGAATTCACTCACTCCACAAATGCTACAAAATCATTGTTCAAATGTAAAAGTATCAGAAGGAAAAACACCTGTGAGAGCTTCTTTTACCCAGTGAAACAATTCGATCATAGATTAGGTTTAAATAATCACTCGGAAACCCTAGATTGCAGCGTTGGGCACTCGGATTGTTTTAGAAAGTATTATCCCCCCAAATTCATTAAAATTAATCTGTGCATTTCACGACACAAAAACTTATCAAAGCATCTTAACTGTGAAACTAACTAAATAAATATCCCCAGCATTCCCCACATTTAAAGAGATTATTTATTTTCTCCGAGGGCTGATAAAAGTTCTGCTGGCACATTTTCTAATTTTAAAACCATTTTCGTTTCACACTTTTGAAAAAACTTGAAGTCAGGAGTGAGCTGGTGGGTCTGTTTGAAGTGTGATTCACACTTTATGCTCTCTTCCCCCAACAGCTCATGCATATTTATAACGCCACCCAGACTTCAGGTTTTAAACATGCCAAAGAAAGGGACTATTTTAGGGGGAAATAAATAAGTGTACAGTAGTTATGTAGCACTTTCTGTCCAAAATATCCATCCCTTTTACAAATTTTAACTCATAAGTCCCAAAGATAAACAGGTAAGTCATCCTCACCTTTATCTTATCCTACAAAATTCTTAATGAAAAATATTTTTCTCTAGGACTATTTCAATTTCAACAGCCATTTTCTTTTTTTTTTTTCCAGGTCTATAATATTCCCTATTTCATTTAAAGATCCATTCGTTGGTTTATCAAACAGTCCATCCATCTATCTACCTACCCAACAATGCATCCATCAGTTATTCAACAAAAACCATTATAGAGATCCTGTAATAAAGTCCATAATAGGCCAAAGAGGTACTAAGAGAGAACAGCACACTTTTCAAGGGTGAAGAGTCAGATAAGTAAACATTATTATATCAATATGAACAGAACTACAAGTGACTAGATAAAATAATGAAAAGGCAAATAATTAGCCTTTTCTAGGTATGTTTTAAAAAGGCATTACGAAGGCAGTGGCATTTTAATTGAATGCGAAAGGACAGGAAGGGGTTCACTAGGTAAATGAGGAAGAAAAAGCAATTCAGTTGCAAGAAGTAACAGGAACAAGGTTTTAGAGGATTAAAGAAACACAGCATATTCGGGAAACAGCAAATAACCCAGTATGGCTGGAGTGCTGGTTGCAGCTGGCAGAATGATGGTGCTCAAGATTGAAATAAGAAGCAAGAGAAGAAATGGAAAGAACTTGCTACACCACGCTGAGGAGTCTATATTTTAGCATATAACTAAGGGATCACCAATTCAACTCCATGGGCTAAAAGTTTCCTGTGGGAAAACTAGAGTGTGTGCCTCACTTAAAGGCATTCTAATTCAATAAAACATCATGCAAGCTCAGGAAAGCACACTTTCAGATTCAAATTCAGTGCCTCTTTCTGATTCCTAAAGTTAATTGGAAACTATGGGAAAAAATTAAAGAGATCATAATATCAGATTTGCATCCAGCTGGGTAGAAGACAGATCCTAGTGGAGTGAGGCAGAAAGACAAATTACCAGTTAGGAACTGCTATAACGATCCAGTTCCTGATAATATCATTCAGTTGTTCATTCATTCGTTCAACTGATATTACTGAGTACTTAGAATGTGCTAAGCCCCAGGCTAAACTCAGAATCAGATAATGTAACTGTCTTCATGGAAAGTCCACTGGGGTGCTTGCCACTTGTTTGTTTTTGTTTTTGCCTTTCCTTAGTTGATAAGCTTCTTAAAAGACAGCAACACCACCTCATGTAAATGCAATCCTATGCTTGCATAGAGTGCCACTACAGCGTCGTGCATGCTCTGTGCATGCCATGAATGTGTGCTGATGACATTGAGTTTCACGACTTAAAACATTGTTTTGTAACTTAGCCAGGAAACAGAGAAGTGCTGTGATTTAAACAACATGCCATTCCACCTCCTCACTGCCAGCAACACAGCCCAGAAGCCAAAACTCTGGGCTTGGGAATCAAATGGCTGAGAAAATTCTGGGACTCTATTCTAAGTAGTGCTGACTCTTTCTCACTCTGAAGTAGCCTACACTTTTCAAGATTGCAAGTCATGCATCAGAGAGATGCAGTATCATGTAGTCTTCTCAGTGTTCCTCTGTTGGAGACAGAATTTGCTTTCTTAAAGAAGCGAGAAAGTGCACAAATTCACCACTTGCTTAAAAATAAAATTTAAAAACAACACATTTTATTAACATTATAAAGGACTCTATAGAACTTACTACTGATATTTATAGTCAACAGAATATAAAGCATGTACAGTGGATTCTTTACAAGTTTATAAATTCTCTTAAAAGAGTTGGTAATAAGATCTAATCAAGTACAGCTCCAACTGAATTCTTGGTCTTCTGTTCTATATACTACATTGGCCTTGTTGAACCCAGTTCGGGCTGTGATTTCTCTTCCTCACTAAGCCTTTTTTTTTTTTTTTTTTTTTAAGCTGAACTCTAAGTTATTATATCCGAGCACTATCTAAAATTTGATTTCTTTTCCCCTTCATTATTCCCCATTTCCTGACTGCTTCCCTTTCTCTCTCCAGCTCTTGGCAACCCAAATTAACAACTCGTATCATGCTCATCTTTCTCTATTATTATCTTGTTTCCTCACTCAATAACACGTTGTAAAAACCTTATAAGTCATGTGCTTTAGATCAAGACAGATCAAGTTCATTTGTCTTAAATGACTGTATAATAGTCACTGAGAGGAATTTATTATAATTTACTCAAAAATTCCATTTCCTTATTTATGGACATATACTTAACATTTCTTCTTTTTTTTTTAAACATTATAAACGTGTTGCAATAAAATCCTTATGTATATATACTATGAGATAGATTATCATAATTAAGATTCCAAGTCAAAGGTACTTTAATTTCAATAGAAATTGCCATGCAAAAGTTGACCTTTCTTTAAAACAAAATACTGCAACAATTCAAATTTTTCTGCATCTCAAACAGCAGGAGGAGTTAGCACACATTTCAACTTTGCATCAGTTGAATGAATATAAAGTGATATCTCCTTGTTACTTAAATTTACAATTCTTTAATCATTAAGAAGATCATGTGTATTTTTATAAGTTTAAAGGACATTAGAGTGTTTTCTTCTGTGAATTGTTTATTCATATTCATCACCCATCCTCCCATTAGTTTGTTTTCTTTAGTTATCAATTTGCAAAAATTCTATGTATAATCTATCTTCATTTGTTTGTAGGAGGCATTGCTAGCCACTTATGCAAAATTAATATTGCCCTTCTCTCCATAAAAGAACTCTAATGTTAAGGCTGGAAACATGCCAGATTATTGAATCAAAAGCAATGAAACAAACTGCATTAACCAGTCTCCCTTTCAGCTGGGATAGCTCCATTTATAGTGAAAGAAATATAAGTGGACGTTATATTTGGTCGGACAATATATTTGGGTTCTGGGTTAAAACTGCTTGCAATCCTAATGGGTGTATTTCATTACAATATTTCCCTAATACTACATCATTTACATACTGAAAATATTTATTCGAAAATTATGTTGACTATCTTCTTTTCATATTACAGCTTCTAAGATTCTAGTTTTGGTTACAAATGGTTCAACCAGTCACTAGGTTATATGTGTAATCTACATTTCCTTCCAATATTTTTGGTACTTTAATTTTTTTTTTACCTTTAAGTCTTTAAGTCTTTAGAATTTATTTTTGTTTATGAAGAGAGAGAGCTAACCAACACTATTTTCTTCTACATAGTTGGTGGGTTGTCCTTCTATCAACTGTCAAATAAACGCTTTCCGTATCTCCACTAAATTATGATAACAACCTTGTAAGCAATTAAATCCCCATGTATGTTGAGATTATTTCTGGGCTACTGCTCTCTTCCTTTAATCTGTGTGCCCATCTCTATGCCAGACTTACATTTTTTTTTTTGTTATAATGGTTTTATATTGAAATTATAAACTCTAATAATCCTTTGAAATTTTATTTCTTATATTTCTTTTGGCTATTCTTACACATTCATCCTTTCATATAAACTGTAAAATCACTTTGGGCCATTAAAAAAAAAGTCACCAGCAGCAAATTTTACTTGGAATCACAGTGGGGTATCACTTTGGTAATAAATCATTGCACCCAAGGCCATACATAGTCTTTCATTTGGTCAGATTATATATATGTTCTTACACCTTGTTAAATATATCCCTGGGTATTTTAGAATTTTGTTATCTATCGTGAATGATCTACATCTAGTTGTCCCAAACAAGGACAACGAACACCTTTCTTTTTCTTTCCTTCCTTCCTTCCTTCTTTCTGTTCTTTCTCTCTTTCTTTTGGAAATATTCAACATCGTTAAAAGTTAATGCAATAAGATGGGAAAAAAAGATAAACTGATCAGAACAAATATGAAGGGGCAAAGATAAATTTATCTCTTTTTACGGATGCCTTGAGGGATACTGTTTTTTCTCCATTCTACAGATAAAGGCAACTAAAACTCAGAGTTAGAGTCCAGGTGAGTATTATAGCCAGGACTCAAACTCAGGGCTGCCTGGCTCCAGAGTTGTTGCCATTTTCCTGGCAAGTAATTGCTTCTCAGTGGCAATTTTCTCCAAATATTTACTTCCTATGCAGAAGCATTAAAATAATTAGTCCAAATGTTATAGGTGAAAAGATATTTTAAAATATGTTCCCATCAATAAAAGAAGTCTTTCCTATGCTCACTACATCACATCTAGAATGTGTCCTTTTATTTTTAGGATTGTTACAAGATAAAGTTAAACATTTCTTCCTAGTTTTAGGTGTACTGAGATATTATACTTACTTTCTTTTTATTCCTGAAAATTCCAGTTGCACATAGCAAGAATCCACTGAATTTTACCCTAACTGGGATTATTTTTCCAAAGGAACAAAAAACAAACAAACAAAAACAAAAACAAACAAACGAAAAAACTAAATAAAACCAACCAAAAACTCCCTCCTTTGAAAAAGAGGTACATAAAATTCAGACACAGTGCTATCTCTTTTGGCTATAATTTTTTTCCCCATACATTTTCAACAACAGCCAAAAATATGAGGTAAAAGAGCAAAATGATCGGACATGTCTGCACACACATGCACACCACACCCACTCTTCTGAGTAGGCATGCATTTAAAAGTACTTGTCTACATTTAATGTAAGATGAATTATCATTTGGAACTAACTCCCTCCCTCCCCATAGTCTATGCATGATACTGAAAAAAATACAGAAGTGATTGCTGTCCATGTGTGGGCCATTTCCTTCAAAGACTTTGGTTTTGTCAAGTGCAAGAAAATGTAATGAGACTCCAGTGAGAGGTAAGGAAGAAATGAGAATGATTTTAGGGCACTTGTTTCAACTACTTTATACAAGTACTGCTCTGATAACTTCCTGCATCTTTACTTCAAAATCCAATTCTCCTTGTTCCAAAAAGAAGTAAGAGAATTTTGAGAGCGCCACTCTCAAGGAAGAAAGAAGAGCAAAAATACGTCACATTCGTCCCACAACCTACTCTTTCTTCAGTAGACAGCAATACAAAGAGCTTGTGTAAAGGTTTAATTAAGGTCAGAATTAAAACACAGATCCTGCTTCTGTGCCTGAGGATAGTGACTGCACGTTTTTGAAGTTTAATTTTCAAGGGCAGAATGGAACCTTGTAGAGTAGATTTTTTTCCTACTAATTGGGCCCTAAATGAGGAGTCAATGTGTTTAAACTTCTCCTGAAAAGGTTATTTGTACTTCCCTTCTCCTCAGATACATACTTTAAAAGAGAAATGATCCTTCCTTTGAAAAATCATTATTTTGAGATGTGACAGTCCTTTGAGATGTGACAAATGATCCAGGGAACCACCGATTAGTACCCCAAACTCAAGAGGCTAGATTTGTTCAGGCGTCAAGAAAGTATAACCTTCTCTTGATATTCTGAGTACCTCAAACTCCTACGGAGATTGTATCACATTGAACATAGGTTCTTTTAAGATACTTGGCATGACTTAAACAGCTAGATTCTGAAAATGTAGAAACAAATGTAGAAGGATAGGGAAAATCTAGAGTGAGGAAAAGGCTGGGCAATTCTAGATGCACTTTTTGCTGAACCCTCTCCCATAAAATAAAGGAAAGATAGTATATTCTCTCTGTACCTTTTCCCATGCTATTCAGTGATGGAGAATGATTTTCTACCTAACTCCATCCTTTATGACTCACCTCAAATTCCAACACCTCCTTGAATACCTGTCTACCCCAGTGTCCACATATCTGTTTCTTTTCTGTGTAACCACAACATCTATTATGGACAGTACCCATTCGACATAAATATACAGGAATGAATGGCTATCGTACTTGAAGTTCTAGAATTATAAGGAAACTCGAAGACCAACTACGATACCTAATTTTACATATTAAAAACCCCACTTCCTAGAAATGTTAAATAATTTGTCTAAGTTAGCTCTGACAGCTTTTAACTGGGTGTTTCTTCTCCCCAGCTAGACCACAGACTCTTAGAATGTAGAATAAGGTCATATGCTTCCTTGTTATCCCTGTTTGTCTTAGCCTAATAACTTCCCCATAATAGACACTCAATAAATGTGTTGACTGAAAGATTAACATTAAGCTAGAAGTAAATTTAATTTAACCCAATGTAACCAAAATACTTATTAAGTATGTAGTATAAAAAGTGCTGTGCTAGGTGAGGAAGACCATTTGTCTCAGGGAGCTTGCAGTCTTGCATTATAGAGGTAACGTGCCAGTTTATGCTTACCGTGGCTAGAGTCATGTATATCTCTACTGGTTGTTATGCCAATTCTAACCAAAGAAGGATGTATTCTTAATTCTCAAATGCAGGTTGATAGGCCTGCAATTAGTATGTTTTGGAATGCTTTGGTAACCTCCCCCTGGTATGTCTATTTGTTTCCTTACCTGGACCTTCGGTTTCCTTCTGGGACTGGAGGCTTCCATGAAACCATCAATAGTATGAAGCCCTAAAAAACTATTTTCAATAACTTTCCTTTTTTTGGCAAGGGTGGAATGTCAAAAGTCAAGGAGCCTAAGTCCTTATGCCGCTGTGAAAGAGAGACTTTTATGTAGATTAGTCAGAGAGCGCAAAAGACAATGGAGGAAGTGTTGCTTGGTGATGACTGCCTTACCGACACAGAGTCCACGTGGCTTCATTAGCAGCAAGTGTTTCAAGGGAAGTAAGACCAAAAGAAGCAGCCAATTTCAGTTAAGATGGATATAACATGAGAAAGAATATAGCAGATTTGTGTACAATAGATGGATTCCAAAGGGCCCAGGCTAAGAGTCAGTGACTAGGAATCCTGAATAAGAGGTCAGAAAATGAGCAGGACAGGAATTAGAATACAGGAAGAGAAACAACGTACAAAATGACATAAAAGAAAGCCTCTATCGTAATTCTGGAGAAAAACAAAAACCCCACAATTTCCTGTTTCAACTGGGTTGAATCAAAAGAGAGGCCACTTTTCCAGTGAGAGGCACTACTTCATTTTAGGTTAAAGTGCAGCACAGTTAGAGTTAATACAAGCAAAAATGGACTAAGAGAGATCAGATTTCCTGAATGTCTTCTGTAGCTAACTTCCATTTTCTTGGATAAATAAAAAAGACCAAGACAAAGGACGTTTAAGATACATGTAAAAGTCCAACCAAGGCTTCATTACCGATTCTAGCTTATTTAGAAAAACCAACTCTTGGATCTAGGTGCTTTTTGTCAATTTTTTTTCTTTTTTTTTTACCTCTTAGCATAGAAATTCAGTCAAGATAAACTAACAATCACCCAGTAATTCCAAGTACTTCATCTGTGATGCGCTTCTGATGGTATTTCCACCCTTCACCCTATCAATTGTGCTTTCACTCACCTTCCTGTAACACTCACTAATTTTGGGCATAAAATTTCTTCCTCTTTTAAGGTCCTTAAGATTAAAATTTATAGCTTCCTTCTATAATATTCTAGCACACAGTCCTGGCATATAGTAGGCTCAGGGTGAATGTTTGACTAATTGAAAACCGATCATAGAACATAATCTCCATTTTCACACCAAAAAACTCTATCATCATCATCATCATCAGAGTCTAATCTAGAAACAAATCTTTGTAACAACCATACTATAATCTAAGGCAAAGCATAGGGTATAAATCAACATATTTCCAAGGGCGACTGGGGGTTGGGGATAGGAAGAAGCATTGTAAATTATAGTCTGAAAGTCCATTATTGAGGAATGAGGGAATCAACTACATTCAAGCAAGTAAGTAAACCATTTATCAGCTAACCAATAAGCACTTATTCAATCCATGCACTGTGTTCAATACTGTGAGAGCATCACATGAACTGGGGAAGTTCCCATTGTCTCTACAGTCTCTTAACTTTAAGGAACTTATACTCTAAGCATGCAAAATAATATACTTAAAGGCATGGGAAAATATAAAACTCGATAGGCTTAGGCATTATATCGCATGATAAATTGCAAGTAAGGAAACATGAGTGATGGTTCCTATGGCCAAGAAAGACCTGAAGGTGACTCTTGAAGGATATGTCATAATTGTTAAGGAAGAATATAGAGCAAAAGCCATTACAGGTTTCATGAAGAAAACAAAGGTGAATAAGCATGGTAGGACAGTGGAACAACAAGAAGACTGGCCTGGGTAGAGTGAACGGAGAAATGGAAAATAACATTAGGTTGTAGAGTGAGAGAGCATGAACTTAGATTTATCATGATAGAAAAACATAAACACTTTAAATATTGAATGCCATTATAAATTTATTCTAAAGTCAACATATTAAAATATATAAGCAGAGTCTTAGATACTTGTCATAGAAGATCTTAAATTATTAAGTTTAGTATGTAGTAAAAAATTCTCTTTTCTCCTATCCATTTTATCCACTGAAATCTGATATATGGATGTCAACTATCTTCCTCTTGCGATTAACCTCAAGGTAAATATGTTTATGCAATAGTTTGGCTGCGTGAAGCAGATCACAAGAAAACCATTTTAGGACTCAAAGAAAATATTTGTTATCTTTTGGTTGAAAGAGATGCAGTAGCACCAGAAGAATGTGCTATCTCAATTCTGTACTACCTCTTGCAATAGATTTTCTCTTCTCCCCAAAGTGGAAGCTAATGCAGAGTGACTCAATGTATGGGTGTGGCATCCAGAGGACTGGGTAAGGCCCAAAAATGTGGTGAGATAAGAAGGGTGACTCACAAGACCTAGCTTAAAAGCACTGAATACTTTGGCCTGTATTGTCATTGCTCTGTTTCATCTCACATTGTCAAGTCATGGGCTGATCTCACCATCTCTTTTCTCTGAAAAAATGAGCACACCTGAAGGCAAAGAGGAAAGGCAGGTTTAAGGCTAGTCTAGCTAGGAAAGAGAAAGCACAGATAGTACCTGCTATTTCTACAGATGATGCTGGCTGAATGGTTGAATGGTAATCAACTACCTGTCATATAGGAGAACAAAGATTAGGTATAAAACATCTGGCAAAAATAACAAATAACAAGGAATCAAGAGAGTAGGGAAGGTAAGAGGGACTGTTCTAATCAGAAATATTTGCTGAGGATGTGTCTTCCTGTATGCTGGGCTTTGAACGATGCCTGAAGGTCAAGGCTGGTCATCCATCATAATCAGTTAAATTAAGGAGGCTCCTTAAGATGAACAGGAATCTTACAGGGTCAGGGAGGGAGAAACAGAGAGAGGGCAAGTTGAATTCTGAAGGATATCACACTTATCTTCTCCTTACCCCTTATCTCAGGGACTGACAATCAGAAAAGGAACCTCCCCCACTGTGTAAGCTGGTCAGTGGTCCCTGGTTTCCAGTGACATATTTATTGGTTTTATTTTGGTGCTGGTTCAATGAGCAGGATATTATGGGAAGTTCTATGAAAATTAAAAAAGGTACCCGAGGTATATCATATGGCCACCATTACTGTGCTATGACACTCATATCATCTAAAAATAGCACAAGACTAGAAGGCATTATGCTAAGTGAAGTAAGTCAGACAGAGAAAAACAAATACCATATAATCTCACTTATATGTGGAATCTAAATAACAAAACAAACAAAAAAAATTTTTTAAATAAAAATAGCACAAGACTTGGCTATTGATACTCATAGGTGAGATATTCTTTTTTTTTTTCTTTCTAAAGAATGATATATTTTTTCACTCTCTTTCCTTTTCTTATTTTATTAAATTTATTGGGGTGACATTGGTTAATAAAATTATATAGGTTTCAAGTGTACAATTCAATAATATGTCATATATTCATTGCATTGTGTATTCACAACCCAAAGTATATCATAAAATTTATTATGTAGGGCTGAAACAGTAATTTTATCATTAAATTGCTTAGCATCTCACAGCATATGCCAAGTTATAAGAACTACTGTCTTAAACAGTAATAAACACTTCATCCATGCTCCAGAATTGAACGAGAGGATTGAAGGAAGTTAACATTTTCTGAGCACCTACTGTGTACCAGGCACTTTACATATATCACCTTACACAATCTTCATAACAAAGCTGAGTCTTCAGGACTTATCTATTCACTTTATTAGCTGAGAAAATGAAAGCTCAGATGGTGTAGAATCTTGCTCAAGGTCTTGAACTTTACTAATTAACAGAGGCAAGAATGAAACACAGAGGTATCTGGCTTCAAAAATTATTCTTTTAAAAATCTATTCCACACGCCCTTTCTAAGAAAAGTTATAATAAGCCAGTCAATGCCAATCTTATTAATCCTTGGGCCTCAGCATTAAAAATAGAGAATCTTCTTAATATTTGGGTCAATATCAATTTTCACTTCTCTGGACTTAAAAAAGTACATTTTCAACATATACAAGATGAAATGAGATTAATTTCTACCTTAATTTCTCAGTTATCATATTCAAAATACCAATGTCATTAATTCTGATAAATTTCCATTTTCTATAGATGAAATTTTGTGTGACTCACAATATAATCTTTTAGAAATTTGCCCATTTTGATCAATGCAACAATAAGAGTGGAGAGGAAAAAAGGAAATGGATCAGGTGGATGTGTCAGTGATTAAATTAGGTTTGACCCTCAAACTGAGAATGAGCCGGCTAGATAAAAGCTATTTGTACTACCTCTTAACTGCTTCAGATTTCTAGGCAGCCTTTTTTTTCTCCTCACTACAAGGAAGAAGCTTTCGGAACCCAGTATCAGTAACGCATTCCCTGAATTATTTCCAGATATACCTGATTTAGAAGGAACTCTTGTAAAATTTGACCAAAAAAAAAAAAAAATGAACAAAGAAAATCAGTATTGGATTAAAGACAGCTGCAGAAGAAATTGTAGAAGGGCATGCATTTTTAATATTGCAGCACGTAGAACATTTTCTCCCTGATCCCCAGTTGCATTGAGACGGCCATTTGTAAATCATTTTTAATTGTCTTATTAAGCAGCTTAGAGTGCAGAAATCAAAAGCTTGTGGCATTGTGAGACCTGGCATAGCCATCAGGCACGGATCAGCAGTCAGGATAATAGAAGACGCAGGATTATATAACCAGTTATGGCCAGCAGGAAAGGCAATTCAGAGAGAAAGTGGTAGATGGTTGGTTTGGAAGAGATGCTGATCTCAGACAATATGAAACCTGACATTTTGGTTCCAGGGAATGGAGACCCCTTTCCCACACATGCATACATATCGGCTGTGTGCAGTCTACTGATGGCACTGGGAAAAGTCAGCTGTCAACAGCAGTGATCTCTTTTCAAGGAGAAATTTCTCAGGCCAAGTGCTGACTGATGACATAAGGTTATTTGCAAAGCAGGCCCAAAAGGTTGAAATGGATTTTTTTGTTGTTGGTGGTGGTGGTGGTGGTGTGGTGGTGGTGGTGGTGGTGGTGTGTGGTGTGTGTGTGTTTGTGTGTGTGTGTGAATTCACAGAAACTTGACAAGGAAGTTGGATTCCTGCTTTAATGAGAACATACAAAAGTACATAAGAATGAAATCTTTCTTTGAGACAAAATGCAACTGTAACTCGATGAAGACAATTTTTAGAGGTGAGTGCATCGTGTCACAACTTTGTGATTCACAGTTATGACATCTTTAGACCCAAAATAGATCAAAGAATCCTTCTCATTCCCCTACAAACTTAACTGTCTTACACTGCCCTAAAGCATCCCAGGGAAAACCAGCAAACTTCTGAATTAATTATTATACCAGTTCAGACAGTACCAAGAGCCAACAGTCGATGGTCATCTAAGAGGGCTGGGCAAACACATGCTGAGTTCCTAATGAAGGAATCTCATGCAATACATTTTTCTTCATAAACCACTTCTCACTACACAATAGCCATTTTCAACTCAACCATTAAGAATCTGGCTAAAACGAAGAACGTTCAAATAAAGAATGTATGTAATTGATACAATGTGTTTGTAAGCACATTAAAGAGAATTCTGTTTTAATACATTCGATGAGGAAAACTGATCTCCTGGATTTAAAGCTCCCAAATTATGTACTACAACATAAATAACACAGAGTTTTCCATTTTTTTCCTCTTGATTTTCTAGCCACAGGCAAAATTATTTTAAGTCTGTTTTCATAGGCATCTGACCTTCTCCAGGGAAAGAAACAATAAAAATTTCACTAAGGATAATGTTGGTCAAATGTTGCAAAAGTCTTAGAGAAGTCATGATGACTATTCATTTTTCTGAGCAATGACCCGTTAATTTTCTTTAGCTTGAGATTCTGGTACATTTAATAAGATAATAGTATAATGTAGAAAACAGGCATGAATAAAGGAGAATAAAAAAAATTTCCAACATAGGTATTCTTTCTTCTATAAGAGATAGCCTCTTCTCCCCAAATATTCCTTTCTAGATTTGACCATGGGTGCAGCATTTCAGAAACATTTTGATAAAATATCCTAGAAGTTTCTTCATGAAAAATTATGAGTATTCCACAAGTGGCTATATTCTATAACTTTTTCTAAAGTCGTTAAAGTAAAAGTAAAATGATTTAACCAGATACATATGCCAAACTGATTCAATATTTATCTTTATAGTGAAAATGGAGGAAACTAAGAAGCATAGAGATATATAAGCACAGATATCACTTATTTTTATTGTTAGTATTTGTCCAAGTCCTGTTTGAAAGTCCATGAAAATCTCAGCTTGTTGGTTACAGGCTATGTATAGCATCCTTGAGCTTGGTCTTGCATTATCAAAATGTATATCTTTACTAACCGACCCAAGGCAAGAGCAGACATATAAATTACTGTTGAGAGGTGTATCATAAAAAAAAAAGAAGTGACAAATGACAGATCTAAAGAGAGATGCAAAGCATTATACGAAAAAACTTAGTCATAGGATTAGTCACCAGGAAAATGAGAAATAAACTGGTAGGTAAAAATGCTAGACAGGTCAGGGTAGGTTGTTCAGAACAAGGCTGAGAACAATGTGTAGGTTCAAGAAGAATATATTTTGAGTGCTGGCTGAATGGGTCCAGTACGGCTCAACAATCTAAAGGAGTCACACAGGACTAGACAAGGATAAGAGTATTGCTGTTATGTTGTTGTTACTATTATTATTTTTTATTACAACAATTATTTTTAGGCAAAGAGTACTCTTATAAAGGATGAGAAAGGGGCATGATTTATCCTCATTGAGCCATTTTTTTCAGTTCATTAAATAAAAGAAATTGATTTGGCAGAGCTAATTTTATAATTAAAAAGCTTATCATGGTTTTCTGTAATGAGTTAAGTAAACAGGCAGTAATTCAGTTACAATATTTACATAGCTCATACTAGGGGACTTCTGCTTACTGAATTAAATTAAAAGGGGGAATGAGAAAGAGATCATTTAAAATGGTGGTGAACTGAGTGTACCAAGGGCAAGAAGGAATTCAGACATGGCAGATTATCACTGCATTTATTATACCGGTGCCAGATCAGGAAGGTAGTAACTATTTGCTTCTCCCTTGGCACAGAAGACACTGTGGCCAGAGACCTCATTACACTGTGGTTCCCATTAATTCTGGTTCCTGCCTCTTGTAAAAGGCAAGGAATCAACTTGACACCAAAAGACAGCAGTCTTTCCATTCTCATAAAATAACTCATTTTCCTTATGACCCTGGAAATCTCTATTCATCTACACTTGAAGAGGAGCACAGTTCCTGTGTCATGGAGCAAGGAAACAGTGAGGAAGGAGTGAGGATAACAGCTGAAAGCCCCTCGAGCCTCTGTGGGGTTGTGACTATAACTGTTCAACTGGGAGTCTCTCATAGTCCTGATAAGTTCATTCCTGCAAACGGTATCAAAGTGTCTATACGTTTCACCACTGCTCGGGACCTCTGTTCAACATGTCTTTGGAAAGGTGGGACCCCATGAAGACCCATATCCCTGAATTATCATATTTGAATGTTGATTCAGGGTCGATACAGGGAGACAGAGAGGGAAGGGTAGGGAAACAGAAGTAAAGAGAAAAAAGGAAGGAAGAAAAGGAGAAAGGATGGGAAAGATGGAGAGGAAAGAGGAAAGAAAGGGAGGAGACAGGAGAAGGAAAGAGAAGGGAAGAGTGGCAAACTGAAGCGAGGAGGGAAGAGAAGGGGAGAAAAGAGGAAAAGAAGCAAGTCACGGCTTCAGCACGACAGTGCTTGGCTTTGTCAGGCCTAATCCTGCTCGCCTTATACAACAGGCAAACATTGCCTCGGGTTGTGTAACGGCAGTTAGGAAGACTAAAGACCAATTCAAAACCCCCTTTGAAAGTTTCCACCTTGAGATAAACCACATAGCTCTAATTTTATAGCTGAACCTGCAGTTTAGATGTTGTTGGGCTTATTTTGCTAAATTCCATGAGATCCCATTATTTCAGATGCCTTAATTACTAAAGTCAGTGTAGGTCAAGGGAGTTCAGTCATTTTGCTTGGCATCCTGTGTCCCTTCTCATTAAAGATTAACCATTCGGAACCAAGGACAGTTCCTGGTTCTCAAAGCAAAGGGGGGTCTACAGATCTGAGGTTTAGCTCTGCCATTTTAAATTACACGTGGAGTGCATCCTGGAACAAAGCAAATCCTTGTCTTTGTGCAGCTGAGAGGTTTTCAGCAGTGAGTGAATGGTGTCACCCACATCCTTGTAATTTAAAGGATGTTTCAAAACACATACTGCACATACTTCGCCACAAATCTAACTGCATCTGTTCTTTCAGTCCTTCTAAATGTGACACTGTTAAAATCAATTTAAATAATCACTATGTGTCAAAGATACGCCCATCAGGATATTTCTACCTAGTGATCTACGTTGGAAAATGCTGATGGAAGCAGTCAGATGTCATATGTCTCTTACCTTCAAGCAGAAGGTTGACAGGGCAAAGTCTCTGAAATTGTAGAATTCAGAAGTTTCTAGAGTCTAGGATTAAGAAGGACTCACACACACACAAACACATTCTCTTCTCTGTATTAATTTTATAAATATTTCCTGAAAACCTATCATGTTACATGTCACATGATAGGAAAATGTGAATAGGAATATATCCCAAGGAAAACAAAGTTTTGAGAAATGCTCCGCCTAGCCCTTTTTGCTCCATACTTAAGGCAAGTTATTTAAAAGAGAAAAGTTAATTTCTAGTTATAGAAATCAAAGTACGTGCATTATGTCAAGAAGAGGAACAAGGATCTTACACTGAATAAGCATTCTAAATTGTATGGCTGATAATTAAATGTCAGGATAGCCCCGTTACCAAAAGAATGAAGAGAGGCTCCCTTGTATGATTATTTACAGGTTCCTTCCCTGTAGACCTACTGCAATGTGTTACTGAATACATCCATAAGTTGGCTATTTGGAAAATATAAGAAATAATTATTTCTGGTTAAAGAATGGTCATGACCTTTCCCAAGCTCTTCCACATCACTGTCTACTTAGCTCTGCCCTCCCTTCTCGCGTTGTACCAGCCTACCACCCTGAGCCATCTGTCAGCTTCTGCTATAACACGTGAAGCCTCTTATGAATCTGAGTATCATTTTAGATCCTATTTTTCAGGTTAAAAGCAGTAAATTGCAGATGGCAAGTGCTTTTTTTTTTTCCTTGAGATTACTGAAAGTTTGGGTAATTTTGTCATGAGTCACATTAAAAAAAGAACAAGGGATGTTATACAGCACCTACTCAACATGAATATGTGCAAAGAACAGCCATCCATTCAGCAAAGGAGGGAAGGATTTTGCTTTGCTTTTAAGGTGACAGATTTTAGAGTGAGAAAATGTGTGTAGTTCAATGTGCCTGGTAAGCACAATAAGAAACCATGTGTGAAGATGCAGAGGAAAAAAGCAACAAAATGTGCAGAATTATGCTAGGCACTACATAGAATGGACTCATTTAAAAAGCTAGGGAGGGGGAGATCCAGGTCAGAGAAAGGGCTAAAATCATTATGGCAATAAAAATTTCACTCACAGACTAAATTAAGATTAAGAATTGGTGTGGAGTTTTTATTTTTCTTCTTAGATGTTCATTTCAAAGTTCTGGATTTAAAAACTGCACATTCAACTTAACTGTTAAAATTTAAGAAGCTCTGATACCTTTTGTTGTTTGAAATGAGGCCATTTCATAAGCATCCTCAAAAAGAGTAGTATTGCAGCAGAGGCCAAAGCCTACAGGGTCAAAGAGGAGAAGCTTTGGGTAATGCTAGAACCCAAGAAAGGAAGAGCTTGCCTCAACTTGTTTTAACCAGCTGTAGGAATTTCTTCGAAGTCATTTCACTCCACTGAATCTCAAAAGGATCTAAAGAGGTCTGAATTGCTAATGCTTTTGATTCCTGGTAGCATTATATCCTATAATCCACCTCTTTTTAAGGGATTTTACTTTGAAGCCCCCAGTAGATGATATTTAAAATTATCTGCAGCTTTGAATTGTCCAACTCACTTAAAATTACCTATGGATGATTCCTCACTGCAGTCAACATGAGTCCTCAACTGCCATTGTAAATTTTAAAACATAGCATAGAACATATATGTAGATGGTTATAACTATTAAATTATGCTGCAATCCTCAAAGCTGGGCACTGATGGATGATAAATCATCCTAAGATATAGAAATAAGTGATGGAGTAAAGAAAAGCTGCTTATGAAGTAGGTAGGTGAAACAAGTAAATTTTAATAAATAATAACATTAAACCATGTGTTCCAATGAATATTTCTTTGGGTTGAATCAGCTTCATTTATCATAAGAATAGGTATCTGTAAGGTTCTCAAAAAGATTTCTATCCTAAATTTATCCCACATTAACCAGTTCATTAATATCTCTATTAAATATGCAGATACAGTACCTTAAGGCAAACATATCAAAGTATCGATTGATAACTTCTGTGCTTTAAAAAGGTACAGGGTACCTTATCAGAGCCTTTCCTTCACGATTTGTATTGGACATTGGTTTTTATTTTGTGTGGAAGTAGAAAGAAATACTTTTAGAGAGCGTAAATCTAGGGGGAAGCATACAGGCATAAAGGAGGGAAAGAAAAAACTAACCATGCATGTGAGTAAGGGTGAAGTAAGGAGCTGAAAATGGGAGGACACGATGGACACACAGGCAAAAATTATCTTTTCAATGTAACCAAAAGCACGACTTACAAAATGGGACCTGTTTCCAAGAATGGATCTTTACTCAATTGCAACCCCCTTCTCGTCTTAGCATTATCGTAGCAGCATCTTTCAGGAAATATTATGCAAATAGGCAATTTCCAAGTGGTAACAGGTGAGAAGCGGTACATGTTAGGTTCTACCACGAATACCTTTCTCTTACAAAATCTTTCTCAAGACTAAAATATTTCTCATTAAAACATTTGTTATAAGCCCTCCTTTATATTTTCACTTCTTTCTTCTCCATCATTTTCCCCAACAAAGTACCCCAAGTTCTTTTACCAGTCTAACAGGTAAGAATTCAAAATGATATAGTTGATGTAAATCTTGAGTCACTTATCCAGCAAATGATGGGATAACTTTTGGGGGAATCCAAAAGTTTTTAGGACTGTTTCTCTAACTATTGCTAGGGCAACTATTACAATATAAATGGGGAATTTCTGATACCTTCTGGCTCATGTCACTAGGTGACATGTCAAGATGAGGATTCCCTGCTTTCTCTAATTGCATGAACACAAAAGTGAGGTGCAAAACCAGATTACGATGGTGAAAAAAAAGCCCTTGGAATTCTGGAAAGCTCAGATTAGCCAAAAAGTGATCCTAGTGTTGTCCATTTACTTTCTGGTTTCGACAGTGACCCCCGGCCAGCTCAGCCTGGTAAGGCTCCCACCGACTTATGGAAGTCACTGTGCTTGATCAGCACTTCAGAAAATACCCGTCTTTGAGAAGACAATCTGATCGAAATTTAGATTCAGTGCTGAAGTCAAAGTGAAAACACTTAGATGTATATGCTAATGATACCATCTTTTTCTACCTCACTGCTATACTTTGAAAATCGAGAGAGATTTTTACAAAGACCTAAAGTTCTATGTCTTCTCTCTGAGAAAAGAAAGAACCTTTACGAAAGGCAAAAGCAATAACAGTAACAACACTGCCAACAACAGCAGATAACAATTAACAGCAAAATAAGGAGAAAGGTACCATGAATTTAGGTAATCTTTAGCCACGATTCTTAACCAGGAATAGTTTTGTGAAATCTGATAATATTTTGATTGTCACAACTGGGGAAAATGCTACCGGTATCTAATGAGAAAAGCCCAGGAATGCTGCTATACATCCTACAATGCACAAGACAGCCATTTACAATGAAATATTATCTGGCCCATGATGCCAATAGTACTGAGGCTGAGGAACCCTGCCATGAAGGAAGTGGAAACGGGAATCAGGTAATGGTAAAGGGCATGGAGTGAAATGCTAGTGGGAGTCATTTTCACCAAGTTTAAACAGTCTTCTTCACCTGGGTTCTGTAGACAGAATTTACTTTTCCCTAGCTCTATAGATTCCTTCAGAAACTTACTTCCAAATTTGTCTTCAGTCTCATTAATAAAATAGCATCATGTTAAGGAATGTAAGTATGGCAATACACTGGGGGAAAAATGAAAAAGTAAGGGAGGAATGGGGTGAGGAAGGGAGGAGGAAGACTGAACATTCGTTTGAAAAAAAAAAACCAAACAGAATGGTCAGTAAAAGATTTTTGTTGTTGTTGTATCTTCACTTGTTTTCTGAACCTAAATCCAAATTATAAAATTTGATCTTTCCATGGTATGGCAACTTTAGAATGTCATTCTTAATTTCAAAAACAATGAAATATGACCTCTTACCATACTTAGTAGTACTTTTTTTTTTTTTTAAGTAGTAAAATTAGTTTAGGAAGGGTTAAGATTGAAGGCTCCAGAATCAGATTGTCTGATTTACTAGCTTTGTGATCATGGCAAACTAGTCAATCTTTGGTAAGCCTTATTTTCCACATCTGTAAAATGGGTACTTTAGTAACATTTACTTTATACAGCTTTTGTGAAGACTGAATTAGAATATCCAATGGAAAGCAATTCCACTGGTATCTGAATAAATAATCATTCAGTAGTTTCTTGTGGTGGTTGGTTTTTTTTTATTTATAGTAAAGACTTTGGCTTAAGAAATAAAGTCCCTCACTTGTTTAATGAAGAAATGAAGCAAAGAAGAAATTTTTTTGTAAAAATTCAAAAATATAACTTCACAGCAATTTAGTTCACATTATTGGAAATATCCATAGATAAAGATAAAATCTCCACATTCCATTAGAATAGATGAATACCCCCCCAATATTTGTAATGACTATGCTTGATATGTTAAAAGATTTAAAATCATAATGAAGAAAATATTAAATCATACCCAATTACACATATGTGAAATTATTGTTTTCTTTCGGTCCGCATTTCCTCGTGCAGAAAATTGGTGCTTTTAGGTCTTTAAGAGCTGTTTAAGACTTTGCGATTTCCTTTCATTTTCTTTTCTTTTCTTTTTTTAATAAGGAGAAGGCAGGCCTTGACTTTTGGCACGCTACAATATTTAGTCAATATATACTTTTTCTTATCGTTTTCTTACCTCTTATTTATGAGAAGCGACACTGACTTTTAAGTTATCTTTTGGGTTATATATTTTGCTTTTAAAATAAATCTATTTTTAAGTAAAAGAAGCCAACTTAAAGAATACTATTAGATAAACAATAGCACAGGTGATAAGTGGATATGACAGAAATGGTGAAGGTTGTATTCAAATGACACAGGGATAGAAAATGCAACATGACCATTTTTCATGGCTCATCTTTGAGCACTCACATCATGTCAGTTTCACAGGTTTTTAAATAGCCTCTATATTTTCTATCACTTAGCTTAATATTTTACCAAATAAAAAGATTGACAATAATCACAAGCTAAATATATTTTAAGGGTTGGAAGTGCTTTGTGATGGGTCCTTCCATTCTAAAACACATATTTTCAGATTTCTATTCTCCAGCTTTAGGCAGATGCTTGCCATAGAGGAAGGGTCAAGAGTGAAGAAGGGATGCTCCATATGACACCAATTTTTTGTGATGAGGAGAAAATAGTCCAGAACTTGACAATGAAAAGGATGACACAACCTCTTGAATGAAAGGTAACCTGTGCAGTGGCCTCTCGATCTCTGCACGCTCACAAGAAATCCACAGGGGAATATAAAGAGAGAATGAAACGTGTTCAGAATTTAAGATTCTGAAGGTTTTAGGCTGGTCTGCCCAAAGGATGAAGATTCACTTTTATAAGATGAAAGTCAAGAAGTTTAACTGTATATACTAAGTTCAGTTTGATCACATTTAAATACCATCAAAATATCAATCATAATATTATCAATTAATTTGATGATAATATAGTCTATTCATGCTGCAATTTGTAATCTTTACAGTGCTTTTGCCGCATTATTTCTTTGGACCATCAGAAGGTCTCATGATGTAAGCAAGGCGGGTCTGATGGCAATTTTACAGATGAGAAAACTGCAGTCTAGAGAGGTTAAATGAGGTCCAGGAAGGCCAGACCACATATCAAAATACCCAGAGGCCTGGCAGGTATCATAAATGTATGAATAAGCTTGCCATAATAAAACAGAGTGATGGGGCCTGAGGCAAACTTGAGAGCATATGACCCACTGAAAAACATCACATAATTTCAAATCTTTAAAAAAAACATGTTGCCGAACAGTACCTGTTTGGGGTGCAAATTTCACTCCAGGGAAACCAATTCGCTCTTTCTGGTAGTCACTGGAGTTGGGGCTAGTCTCCTGACTCTGTCCATTCAATTGACTACTGATTGAAACTCTTTCTGTTCCATAATCTCTGCCTTCTAAATATTTACATTCTAGTCGGGCATCGACAAAAAGGCTACAAGATATGATTTTGCAGGCTGTGCCTGGCACACCACTAGAAGACCTATTCACATTCCAAATTAAGTGAACTGAGGTGTGCAGGGCACAAATGCACAACTGCCTCTAAACCACCTCGGTTCACAGGCACATAAATGATCAAGTGAGACAAGAGGCATAGGAGAGTATTAAGCGCTAGAAGAGTCAAACGGGAGACTTTACAGATCACTGGTGAGCCCGCTGCTCTTCACAGAGTGGTCACCTGCCTGGCCAGTCTCATTTGGAGAGCTTCAGGCAATGCAAGTGCTGTCATTTAGACTTCATCTGTAAGGCTGCCTTTGCTTCCAAATGTGGACTTTTTTTTTTCACAGCAATTTTGGAATTTTGGCGTTGCATCTTCTTTTCTTCAGGGCTTCCGCCAGGCACAGGCTTCTGCATTTCAAATACAATATAAACTAAAAGATCCATTTTCTTTTGTTTCTGCAGGGGGTGGGGGGTGGTTGGAGGGTGGTAGGAGGGGTGCAGCAAATCTCTGATAAATTACCAATTAATACTTTATTATGATTTCCTTAAAAAAGACAAGTGAAAAAGTCTACCAAGGAAAAACGTTAGAGGCCTTCAGCTGCATGCTCCTCAGATACTCTCACATCCAAAGAATCAGTGTGTTAACTGGGGTTTAGAGTTTCCTCACAATAACACTTCAGTAGAAGTGACTGAGGTACTTCATTTAAAAGTTCCCAAGACAGAGATCTCATTGACATATTATTGAGCCTTCACACAATAGCTCAATGGATGGAGCAAATACAAGGTTAAGAATTGTCTGCCCTACTGCCTATAAATATTCTCATTCTGTCTGTCCATCTGTCTGTCTGTCTGTCTCTCTCTCTCATCGTCATCATCATCATCATCTTTTAAGCATTCTGCTTGAAAGTGCCTCTAGACGCTTATATGATCACATTTCCAAAGTGGTCAAATTCCTTTTTTTTTTTTCATATAAAAGAAGAAAATCAAGCTTGTATTTCAGAAATCACTTTAAGAAGATGGAGAAATGTTATTGAAATGGTTGTGTTTAAACAGCTTTAGATAAATACATTGAGGTTAGGGTGTGACAAGCTGGTTGTTAGGCCACATGTCAGGGAGATAATCAGTTTATAAGATGATACATTTTTTTTTCTGGGAAATCAAAAAAGTGCACGAGGAACTCATTCTCCACCTGCCATCCAATCCTTCCCAAATCAAGAAGGATTTCATATCACAGTGGGAATCAGCTGGCTTCCTCAATCTCATTGCTTTGTGAACCCTAGATTTTCAGGTCTGCTGTGACACAGGGCAATGGAAGATTACCTAGGAGTGGTCAAGAGTAAAATGTAAGCCCACAGGTGTCATTCCAGGGTCTTCTACCTCTATACACATATGACATTGACACTGTATTTTTTCTGTGAAACTTTCTACCATTGTTTCTTCTCCACATACATATAAAGTTGTATGTGCATCTATGTTTGAGTGTGTATGGCAGATGGGGAGCCAAGATGATTCAAAACAAACACACTTTGATGAAGCTCATTGTTTCTAAATGGTTATCAAATAATGAGTATAAGAAGAGATTTCAGAGAAGAGATTTTAATAGTGTGAATAATGAGATAATGAGATTCAAGGTAGTTATTACTGGTCTCCAGGTAGTCGACTACAAATGAAGTTCAAAAATATTCTATATCTGTCTGTCTTCCCAGTGCTTAGCAAAGCAAATGATTGTTGAGTGAAAGAAGGAAAGAAGAAAAAACTGTCTGTAGAAAATGTCTTCAAAATAGCAAGTGGCTCATAGTTGAAAATAGATACAAATACAAAATATGGAAAAATAAAAGTGGCTGGGGGCGGGGAGGAAATGGGATGCACAGTCATTTTGGGAGGATGGAAATTATTACTTTTTAAATATTTTCCTTTACTTCCTATTTTTTAAATATAATGAGAACATGTTACTTTTATAGTATAAAACATAAAGCAGTATTTTTAAAAATAAAATAAAGTATATTGGCTTCCAAATTTGCAAATTAGAAAAGCGATGTGGTATAAATTCATTGATAACACAGTGGAAGGACTCAGGCTGAGTCTGTGCACTCTGCGCCTGCTTTCTCAGCAACCAAGAGGCTGCTGACATGGTGGTCGTGGCTGGATCTACGCTGAAGGACTTCACAAATACCATAGGTGGGATTTCCACATTTCATAGCTTTGCTTCCAGGAGGCTCTGCCTTTCTGAGCTTCTAATTTGAGCTGGCCATTGGTGAGGCTGCCTTTCTGTGTCTTAGATCCTTAGATCTGGAGGCACCTGGCCTCCAGAACAGCACCAAGTCCAGGGCCTGTATGGATCACGGAAGTAAAGCTATAGATTCATCTCTGTTCTGGCACTCACCCCCAATAATGTTCCTTACCAGAAATTATGAAGAGTGACAGGGCATGAGCTTAAGTAGGCATACAGTAGGAATCTGAGAGTTTTTAGGAGGCTTGAGATTTTACAAATTCTAACCTGGAGATTTACCTTAACCACCAGACACAAACTGGTATCACTCATAGAGTGAAATGGGCTTAACAGTCTGATATCTTTAGACAAGATCGGGCACGTTCAGGGTAGGATGGCTGTAGACTAGTCTGACATCTTCAACTGAAGATAAATCAAATACTGACATCAATCAATCAGGCTCCAGCTGACCTCTATTTGATAAAATATTGTAATAAGTATATCCTCTGTTAATTAATATTAGAGACTTAAAATTCTTTCGGATGATTGATTCTATTTTTAAACCCAAGGACTTTCAGAAGACTATCTTCTCTTGTCACGGAGACCAGCAACCCTTCAAAACTAGTTCCATTTCATTTTGTATTTGCATGAAGCATCACTCATCACTCTGCTGAAATCCTGCCGTCCTGTTGATTTACTGGCTCGTGCAGTGGCCACTATGTGGCTTCCACCTTGACTTAAATTATTTTGATTTTTGAGTAAAGTTTCAAATTGTGTAAGGAATTCGTTTGCCTTATCGAAGTTTATCCTGCTTGTATTTAATGAGGCTGTAATTTCCTTTAATTTTTTTTCTCTAATGGGTTAATAGTATCTGCAGAGAAACAGCAATCTTTATTTTTCGCTCATGCTTTGGATCTCCTGGCGGGGGGAGGGGCAGGTGGCTGCCATCTCTTCAGTAGCCAGTTCAGATGGCAACACCTCATGGACGGTGGGGAATTAGACTAAAGCTGAAAGTGTAAAGTGGTGGCGTTGGTTATAATGCAAGGAGCTCTTGCCTCTTTCCGTGCATGTCACGCTGTTTGGCAACACATCCAGGAATTAGTTGGGGGCGACAGTCACATCTTTTCTCACTCTCACTCATCCCATTAGAAAAAGGCTTAAGAGAAGTGTGGAATGTATCCGCCACCCATCTCTGCCTGCAACCCTCCCAGGCACACCGACCGCACTTTTACACTGCTGACGGAGGTGGTGGAGGAAGAGGGGTGGGGGGAGAAAGCTATTGGCAAGCACCAGAGTAGAAAATACACTATTTTCATTCTCCATTCCATTTCAAGAACTGTACCTGACCTTGATTAGTATCAGAAATGATCTCCATTACTGGGCAATAGGGCCCGGGAAGAAAATTAAGAAGTTTTCATCAGAGTCTCCATGAACACACCAGGACTCATGGTTTTGATGCCATTGTCATTTCAACTACAGGGCAAGGGCAAGATTTAGGATGGTCCATGCTAGGCTTGCTTGTCTGTGTCTTGTGTAAGAACAATTTAGCTAAAAAAAAGGACAAAGTTATGCATCATTTAAGGACAATTGATTTCTTTTGGTAGAAGAATTCCAGAAACAAATGATGACCTATGCCCCAATCCATTCTCTTCTCCCAAATAAATCAGGATCCTAAGAAAGCTGATGTTTTCTCAGACCTCCTTTTTCCCCCTTTCTGTTAGCCATTGTGCTACAACAACAACAAAAAAAATGGAGGGGGTGGTCCAAGATGAGGATGTTGACACCAACAAGCAGGCATGGAATGGTGATACCAGACTACAAGTAGGTGTACCCTGGACTTGAGCTTTGGGACTTTGGAAGTATCCTGACCTCCCTGAGCTCCACCTTGTCCCCTTATAAAGTTTCCTGCAGCTAACTGTTGTGCTGCTGATCTCCCTAAATTTTTACGAGAATCCCATAAAGTGAAATTTCAGAAACACTTGTACAACACTTGAGGTATATTATCATAAAATATGCACTTGAAGTTTACATCTGCTAATGTAGGAAGGGCAGAGAAAATATTGAGCAGGATGTGGGGGGACAAAAAAGAATTTTAGGATTCTTATGTTTTACTTTTAAGGTAGTAAATTCTACACTTCCCAAATGGATAGGGTGGATTTTAGAGGCAGAAATAAAGAAAGTAATTTTGGTTTTAGACAAAGGAGAACAAGAAGAGATCTACACAGAGAACAAATTTTTAAAAAAGAAGACTCATGGAGAGGAGAAAGGGCAACAGATGGTAAGAAATTAGTGATCCGGTCCTGATGTTCTGTGTGGAGAGGGTCAAAGGGTGTCTACTGAGTTGCTGCCTGGCTAATTGTAAGAAAACTTGTTTTAATCTGAATCTAAGGACAGTCTTGGGCCTAGAAGGGCCCTAATTTTCCCAGGATCCAAGAAAAGCAAGAGAAATAATTCTGTCTTGAATTTGCAGGTTGGGTGTGCCTCACAAGGAAAGGTGGTGAAGACAAGCCACGTCCTTCAGGAGTCAGCAGAAAGGGCGATGACAGAGAAGGAGCCAGGAACCACTATGAGCAAGTTGGTCTGAATTTCCCAGCATGGCCTAACAGGCCAGTGAGAGCCTACAGAGCAAGAAATGCAAAATGCCCAGTGTGACGAAATCTTGGAGTGCAAACAGCAGTCTGGCTCTGGACCTGATTCATCAACAAGCTAATCTCTTTCCTACCTCAGAGCCTGTGCTTTTGTAATCCTTGCTGCCAAGAACACCCTTCCCCAAATCTGTGAATGGCTGGCTCCTTCATCATTCAGATCTCTGCTTAACGATCATTTCTGCAGTGTTGGCTTTCAGGACCAAGCCGTCTGTATTTTTTGTACACCCTCTTCCCACCAGGTCATTCTCTAACACATGACGCCCTTTAATTTTTTCACCACCCAGCATTCAGAACAGTGACCAAAATAAGTCAGTGCTATATACATATTGTTCTGACATGAATGGATGTGGGACAATGTCTCTTCTGGAGGTAAGAAAGTAGAAGGTCCATGAATTCTAAAAGTTTGCTTGTTTGTTTTTGAAAAAATGACCTCCCCATCTCCCTACCTTTCCTGTTTTCAACACAGCAGCTGTAGGCAGGACCTAGGCAGGGGAGGAAACCGCATAGGCAGCTGTCTCTCTGGGAAATAATTGACATGAACTCAAAAGGACTTCAATTCTCACAGTACATAAAGCGAAGGTGACATCTGGATAGCAAAGGTGCCTTCCTCCCTGAGCCCGTCCCTGGTCACATTCTGAAAGATGACACTGCTAAAGAGACAATGAAAAAAATCTGACAAAAACCAATACATGCCTCTGCTTCTCAACACTTCTGAGCAACCTTGGAGGGGTCTCGTTTGCAAGGCATTCATTAAGCAAGTGCTAAAAGAGGGAAGATTCAGAACAATAAGTCTTCGCAAGAAACCAGGTTCATAAGGTAGAGGAGCTTATTTTCTCCTGTCTAAAATTGGGCAAAACGAAACAGGACATTGGAAAGGAGGCTGTCCCAAGATCTCCCACTTCCTAGTGCCAGTCTCTATAATCTTCGTGACACCCCTTCCAAACCTCTTGCAAGTGATGGAATGCAGTCACTTGACTATTAAGATGTTCCTCATTTGTCAACAGAAAAGGTGGTAAATTGCTACTTTGAGCAAATTTACATAGAAATTACCAACAATACTCAGCGAACAGGAAGAAAATTACAATGGAGAGAAGCATAAACATCTAACTTCGGATTCCCCTGGAGCTCCTGGCTCCTGAGCCAAACAGTCAGTGCAGGATGACAGAGAAGGGAGAAGAAACTGTGATTATCAAACAGAGAAACTAGTCAGCACTCCTGTTCACTGCTCCCACCCTCTTACACCCATGTGGACGTATTTTAAATCTCTCTTGCTAACACACTGGTCTTTTCCTAGCTTTTGCTCCCTCATCTCCTTCATACATTTTCCTGCAGTTCTCCCTCCCACATAATGGAAGAGACTCTGCTCTTAATTAGAGTTTTACACCCATCACCAAAGGTTAATTGCTCAGCTGTCTCTGCTCCCCTCAGTCTTGGCAGTTACTGGTGCTCACTGATATTCAACTTATACCAGTGATCAGTTAACTGTGTTGGCAGGAAACCTCCCCCAGAGCTCCGAAGGACTGGGGGTGCCTCTCTTCCTTCCTCTGGAAATGTTCTTCTTCTGCTTCTTTTCCTTCAGTGTCCAGCTGAGTTTGCTGGGTTCAGACAGGCCTTTCTTTCCTGAGGCTTTGCCCGAGGAGATGCCCCCAACTTTGCTGTTCTGAATTTCTCTTTCTTTCTGGAATTAGACCGCAGCCTCAGTTTATCCAGCTGCCTCCTCAGTGTTTGCAAAGCATACTCTCTTCTCCGGGTTCTTCAAGGCCTGCCCTCCAAAGCCTTCCACACCCCATGGTTGTCATTTGCCCCAAAGTCCGCTGCTGCCAACTCCACACTCCAGGAGTGAAATCTTTTCCTGAGAATATTATTGTATCAGATTTCATAACTCTACATAGAAAGAAACTATAATAAAACTAGATGCCCATACTATCCCCATGTCTCCGGATTTGTCATGTTATTCCCCCTTTCATTCTCCCTTACATGCATCCAAATCAAGATCATTCTTCAAGAACCATGTCCGTCTTTCCTCCTGTGGTATTGTGCAGCCACCTAGACTCTAGTGCCACAAGGCAGGGCCATGCTTTATAATTTTGTAATTTTCTGTAGTGGTTAAGAGCAGGCTGTAGAGTTCAACTGCCTGGGTTCCAATCTTGAATCTACCACTTATTAACTGTGAGATGATAGGTAAGTTACTTGATTTCTCTGAGTCCCGGTTTCTTCATCAGCCCAAAGTGGGATAGTCATTACTCCCCTTAAAAGGCTATGAGGATAACATAAAATGATGCATGTGAAATAATTACCACAATAAAAACTTGATAAATGTTAAATGTAGTTGATACTTTGAATCTAGTAAGTGGCTGACATATATTAGATACAAAGTTTAATGTCAGACCCATACTAGAGATAGCACCTAGTTTAATGTCAGATACATACTAGAAATTGAATATTTGATTGAATACACACACTCACACACTCACACACACACGCACACACACACACACTCACATACACAGAGAGGCAGGGAATCATTCATGACCTGATAAATTCCTAATGTTCTTCAATCCAAAAGAAC